>NW_015622296.1:14091-14646 GCF_000836295.1 Verruconis gallopava | reverse complement strand
TCATCTTCTGTAGCTCGTTAATACGCCGCGCACAGCAGTCCTCAGCACTGCCTAGCATCGCTAGTGCCACAGTGCGACAAGAGATCTGCTCAAGTGTCACGTGAAGTGAAATAATGAGATTCGTCGTCTGTCTACTTAGATCGTGCGGTACAGGTGTAGTACCAAGGTCAAGACGTTGCACAAGAGAGAGAGTATCTAAGAGTGACTCATGCTTAAATACACAGAGGGAAGGGTAAGGCTTGTCTACCTTGCCTAATTCAGGCTCAGTCCACCGACATCGGATATATATTAGCTGAGCTATATTAGCCAATATTAAGTTATATTGGCTAACATCGAGTTATGTTGGCTAATGTTGGCCAACATCCGGTCTGGTAAGGCAACAGAATGGTGCCTATCACGTGTCATGGGGAAGACCCCGTGACATCAGGTCAGGTTCAGTCATTCAGGTTCAGGTCAGGCTGAGTTATTCGGGTTCAGGTCAGGTTCAGTTATTCAAGTTCAGGTCAGGTTCAGTCATTCAGGTTCAGGTCAGGCTGAGTTATTCGGGTTCAGGTC
>NW_015622296.1:0-13991 GCF_000836295.1 Verruconis gallopava | reverse complement strand
GAGTTATTCGGGTTCAGGTCAGGTTCAGTTATTCAAGTTCAGGTCAGGTTCAGTCATTCAGGTTCAGGTCAGGCTGAGTTATTCGGGTTCAGGTCCGGTTGCTGCGGTTTCTAAGCTTGCATTATAGCAGCTCAGTCTAGGATATATTCTGTGCTTTATATTCAGCGAGAGCTGCTGTCTTGAGTAAGGCTTCTTCAGGTTCCCAGGTGTTGTCGTCCGGGTTGTCATATCCACGCCATTTGACCAGGAACTGTAGTTGGCAGCGGTGGATTCGGGCGTCGAGGATCTGTTCAATCAGGTATTCGTCTTCTCCATCAACCTTAATTGGGGGTGGAGGCTCCTGCTGCTGACCAGGCAGCGGTTTATAGTTGGTAGCTGGTATCAGGTTTAATATGTTTACTATAGGCCATATACGCACTGAGCTAGGTAGCTTTAACTTATATGTGTAAGGTGACCCTTTCCTTTCAATCTCATATAGGCCTGCATTCTTCCAGTCCAGTTTCTTAGTTGGGCAGTGGCTGCGCATATTCTTCAAGTTCAGCCAAACCAGGTCGCCCACTTGGTAGTTAGGCCCTATTTATCTGTTGCGATCAGCTTTCTCTATATAGATAGCTTAGGCCCAGGCCATTTCATTATAGAGGTGTTGGTTCAGGTCCTGCATCTGGCTTACAAAGCGGTCAACATCACTTACTGCTAGAGACTGCGGGTGGTCAGATGGTGGTTCAAAACCCATCCATGGGTGTTGGCCAGTGTTTGCCAGGAACGGTGTTGCTCCTGTCGTTTTATTTCAGCTGTTGTTAGCCGCGAATTCTGCCATGGGCAGCTAGTCATCCCAATCATCTTGCATGTAGTTTATAAAGCTGCAGAGGTACTGCTCTATTTCACTATTAGCGCGTTCGGTCTGACCATCTGTTTCAGGGTGGTAGGTAGTTGATAGTCAGGTGTCAATATGGAGGCGTTTGTATAAGTGCCTCTAAAAGAGCGACATAAATGTGCTCCCCCGGTCTGATACAATCGTGTCAGGCAAACCATAGAGTTTCCATACGTGGTGGAGGAATAATTGGGCCACTGCAGGTGCTGAGATCTCTGAGCATCCAATGAAGTGTCGTTGCTTAGACAAGTGGTCTACTACCACTATTATGTTCGTGTTGCCATTAGAGGCAGGCAGCTCAACCATGAAGTCGACTGAAATGTCTCGCCAGCACCATTCAGGTACGGGCAAGGGCTTCAACACGCTGGTATAGGCAGTTCTCCAGGCCTTTGCTCGGGAGCAGATATGGCAGGAGGCGACGAAGCGTCTTACTGACTCATACATCTTAGGCCAGTGATAATTACGGGACAGGAGTTTAAGCGTCCGAGAGCGGCCAGGGTGGCCCCCAACTAGTGAGTCGTGCACAAATCGGAGTAGCTTGATCTTCAGTTCATCATCATCAGGAATCACCATTCAGCCTCTATAATAGAGCCGGTCGTTGATGACCTCGCACTCCGCCAAGGTAATCAGTTTTGATTTGCGTACGCCATTATAGAGTTGGCGACGGACTTCAGCAATAAACTCGTTCTTGGGGTACTCTTCTTCAATGATTTGCTCAATTGATCTGTTTATTTCTACTAGGCTAAAGTCGAATATCTCAGGTCATAGAGTTTTGACCCCAGATATGCAAATTCCCCAGATATGCAAATTAGTCGCACGCGTCGCGCATGCAACACGCGTTTATTTCAACAATGCCATCCAAATCCTTAAAAAAACGATTGGATCATGAAAAAGAGATCCAGAAGGCTATAATTGCTTATAAAAATAATCAATTTCCAACTATTATTGCTACTTCAGATCATTTCAAAGTTTCATACTGGACACTACGACGTAGGCTTCACGGAGGCCTAACGCAGTCTAAGAGCCACGAAATGCAGCAGATACTTACAAACACGGAAGAAGCTACTCTTGTACGATGGATAAAGCAGTATACTATTACTGGAACTCCAATCACAAACTCGTTGTTGAAAGAACTCGCGCAGAACCTGCGAGCCGCACGCGTTATTTACGCGTCACAATCCATCCCCTTCTCTCCTCAGATCGATCAAATTAATCACAAATGGATTTACCGCTTTCACCACAGAAATCCTGAAGTAGGATCAATATACGCGCGTCAGCTTGAGCATGCATGAAAAATGGAGCAACATATGAGCATGTGGAACGCTGGTTTAACGCAGTCGCGATGAAGGTTGAAGAGCATGCATATAATCCTTCCAATATGTGGAATATGGATGAATCAGGATTTGGTATTGGTGAAGAGCAGGCAATGAAAGTACTTATTTATCTTGATAAGAATATCAAGTATAAGGTTGTAGCAGGAAAGCAAGAATGGGTGACAGATGTGGAGTGCATAAATGCCGCAGGCGAAGCGCTTCCTCCTCTTTTGATCTTCAAAGGTACCAGCATTAATGCCAAATGGCTTAATGAGCAATCACCACAGAATTGGCATCTTGCAACCAGTAAGAATGGATGGACTTCAAATCATCTTGGACTTGAATGGTTAAAGAAGGTGTTTGATCCTTTAACCCGCGAGAAGGCTGCAGGACACCAGCGTTTACTTATCGCGGATGGACATGGAAGTCATATTCAGGGCGATTTTATTGCCTATTACATGGAAAATCAGATTGATCTTCTTATTATGCCTCCCCATTGCTCGCATATACTACAGCCACTTGATGTAGGTGTGTTCTCTGTATTTAAACGGTACCACTCCAGTGAGACGCATGCGATATCCCGGCACAGTTTACAACGTATTCCTCGAGTGGAATGGATTGAATTACTATCTCGCGCACGCGAAAAGGCCATGACTACAAAAAACATACTTAGTGGATGGCGAGGCACTGGCTTATGGCCTGCGAATCGCATGCGTGTACTCAAAAATATTCCATGCAACCCTCCTCCACCCACTCCTCAGCCGGTTACACCACATGAGACCACTACTCTTGATCTATCTCTATTGCAAAGCTCTCCTCCAGAGGCAGTTGAGCTAATAAGATCAAATAAAAGGTTCACAGAGTCATTGCGTGAGTGTCCCGCAGTTGTTTCGCTGGTGAGGCGCTACGCAGAGCGTATGACCCGGTTGTGCGAAACCCAAAATGCAACCATTGCAATCATGGCAAAGCAGATTGCTGATCAAAATGAGCTTCTTCATAAGCGAAAAAAAGCTAAAAAAGGAAAAAGAGTTCAATTAGAAGGTGTTTCTATTTATACAACGGCGGAAGTGTTGCGTATAGCGCGCGAAGCGGAGGCGAAGCCAACAACAAAACGACCACGAGGGCGCCCACGAAAGGTTGTAATAGTAGAAAAAGATAGTGAGGAAGAAGCTGAAGATTCAGAGAGTTCATTAGATAGTTTAGATGAAGAGCCAGCAAAGCGCACGCGATACATAACGCGATCGCGTGGTAGGTGTTGATTTTCATTTGCATATCTGGGGAATTTGCATATCTGGGGTCAAAACTCTAGTAATATTTGTTGCCAGAGGCAGCAAGCTTCCTCTTGGGCGGGCTGGTCTTGCGAGCGTCGGGTTAAGGCATCCGGCTTTTGTCCCTAGGTGCCCAGTCGGTATGTAATCTTGAAGTTGAAACATGATAGGTACTCTGACCAGCAAGCCTGTCAGTAGCTAAGTTGCTTCATGGTGCAGAAGTATTGCAGGTTCTTGTGGTCGCTTAGTACTTTTATAGGGTGTACTGCTCCCTCTAGTTCGGGTCGCCGTTGTTCAAAGCATCACATAATAGCCAGCAACTCCTTATCATAAATCTTATAGTTGCATTCAGCCGGACTCAGCCTTCTCGAGAAGTAGGCGACAGGGCGAAGGACTCCTTCATCGTCCTCTTGCGACAGCACTCCTCCCGAGCAGTAGTTGGAGGAGTCCGCCTCTACTATATAGGGTAGCGAGGGGTCGAAGTGTCGTAAGATAGGTGCAGTTGTAAAAGCTGTCTTCAGGTGGTCGAACGCCTTCTGGCAGGCAGTTATCTAGAGAAAGGGGGAGTCCTTTTGAGTGAGCTGTGTAAGGGGGGCAGCTAGCATTGAGAAATTATCAATGAAGCGGCAGTAGAAGTTTGCAAAGCCTAAGAACCCACGAACGTCCTTAATGTTTTAGGGTGCCTCCCAGTTCAGAATGGCGGAGACCTTCTCAGGGTCCATTTTGATGCTATTGGTGGTCAGTATCAGGCTAAGGTATTTCACTTCCTGTTGGTGAAACTCGCATTTATCAATATCAAGTTGGAGGCCGGCAGCCTCTAGTGCTTTTAGCACCTGTCGTACATGCTTCTTGTGTTCTTTCAAGCTGTTGCTGTATATGAGGATATCGTCAATATACATGGTACAGAAAATGTCTAAGAACAGGCGCAGGATATCGTTTACATAGTGTTGGAACGTGCTAAGAGCATTTTCAAGGCCGAAGGGCATCACCAGGTATTCAAAGAGGCCTTTATGAGTGCAGAAGGCTGTTAAGTACTCATGGCCAGGTGCGATTCGGATTCGGTTAAAAGCTGAGATAATATCTAGCTTAGTAAAGTATTTTGCTTTACTAAGACAGTTCAGTGTCTCTTAGACCAGAGGGATCAGGTAACGGTTCTTGACTGTGATCTTATTGAGTTTTTGGTAATCAATGCAGAATCAGAGGCCTCCTCCTGGCTTCTTTACAAAGATTACTGGGGAGGACATAGGTGATGAGCTGGGTTGGATGAATCCTTTAGCAAGGTTCTCAGTCAGGTATTTGCGCAGGGCTAGGAGGTCATGGTGCGACATTGTATAAAGTAGTCTGTAGGTAGGCTTGGCTCCAGGGATTAGTTCGATTCGGTGGTCATACAGGCAATATTCTGGGAGTTCATCTGCCTTTTTTTGGGAAAACAAGTCCAAGAAGTCCCAGTAGTCACGTGGCAGTTTCACCTTCAGGTCAGTATACTTCTTATCTAAGAATACCTTTTCAACATTGGCTAGTGAGACTGCAAAGATTTCCACGCCGCGTTTCCTTGAGAGCTGGTAAAAGGGGGCTGCGCTAATTGTGCAGATATCTATCATGGTATTGGAGGGGGGGCTCTCCTCTAGACCTTAGTTGTCTATAGGAGGGGGCTTATCTGGTGGGTCAGGTGCTCGGGCGATAAACTGTATTACCTGTAATTCATGTTTCTAATTATCCTATTGGGATAGGGTGCTAGGGCGGTTCGGCGAAGGCTTCGCCGAACCCCTTTTAGGGGGGGTTTGGAAGCCATTATGTTTGGGTGGTTCTGGTTATTGTTTATCTATAAAGTGGTTATGGCATATTAGGGCTGTGAACTGTAGCTTATTGCGTTCATAATCCACTTGCACGCGGTGCTCAAAGTTCCAGGGCTGGCTGAGGATAAGGTTGTGCTTACCTAGGGTTATTAGGTAGAAGGTAATCATTTCGTAGTGATTATCAACAGTCATCTGGAGAGTTACTAAGTAGGTGACCCTTATAGTGATGGTTCGGGATCCATTGAAGGCATTCAGGTTAATATATTGATTTAGTCTTGTTCGTCTCAGGCCATGTCTAAGCGTGAAGTCGCTGCTTATGAACCCCTTTCCTATAGCACCTAAGTCCACTATTCCGTGGGCGTTCACCTGAGTGGCGCCCTGCTTTAGTGTTCCTGAAATAGTGATTTAGTGCTTCCAGTCCTTTAGGAAATTCAGTTTAGTGAGGTTTACAAACAGTGACATAGGTCATGGTCCTAGAGCGCGACTTAGTTCTAGGACCATCCTTTTGACCAGTCAGACCCTCTAGATGAGGTAGAGCTAGATTGGGAGTTCAGGCGAGAATCGCGAGCGCGGCGGGGGCTGTCGCGGTGGGCTGGTGAACGGGTGCGTGAGGAGACTGTATTAACGCTCCTAGAGTGTTTGGAGCCTTCAGGGCGGTTTGGGAGGGAAGCCTTATAATTGGGTGAGATGTGCTTATCGGAGCCACACTTATAGTATAGTCCTTCTTGGCGGCGGCGTTCTTGTTCAGCCGAGCCTGCCGGGGCGTAGCCTAAGACATCCATATCTATGGTGTCAGGGTGTCGGCAGGGCTGGGCAGGTTGCTTCGGGGCGGAGCGGGAGTTGCTGTTGATGAAGCGCAACTGCTCATCAATCCTGGCTACCAGGTTTATATAATTAGTTAGGTGTTCCGGTTCAGGTTGGGTGATCATTAGGCGCTGTAGTTCTGGACTGATAGCGCCCTTCAGGAGTATGTACTGTGCCCCTTCCGCAGCACCTGCTTTACTCACCAAGGTCCTGAATTCTGTAAAAAACTTCCAAAAGGGGCGATTCCCTTGACAAAGGTCGCGCAGCTTTAGTTCAGCATTAATATGCTTATTTGGGTCCCCATATTGTTTGTCGAGCTAAGAGATCAGTGATTGCAGGGTTGGGAAATCATAGCTAAGGCAGCCCAGCGTGATTGCTAGTTCCCTAGAAATGCGAGAGTGTGCATAGGTTAATTTAGCCGTTTCACTGGGATAACGGTCGGAATTGCCCAAGAGCTTGTTCATCAGAGCTGCTTTCCATTCGGCGAGCTGGCTACGTTTGCCAGTGAACTCGGAGATATCTGGGAGTCTTTCTAACAATTGGGTTCAGGTCACCAGGAGCTCTTTCTGCAGGGCAGGCCCAGAGCCGTTTGTAGGCTTGGTGGGTGTATCCATTTATTATAGGTCGCTAGTATTAGGTGCAGTATAGGTGGTGCTAGGGGGAGAGCCAGGAGGTGATTTAAGGGCGGCTATCTCTTCACTTAGAGTAAATACCACCTGGTTCTGTCGCGCCAGAGCTTCTTGCAGGGCGGTCATTTGCACCTGCATAGCACGGATAATCGTTTCCAGTTCTGTTGTCATGGCTGTTAAAGATAGTAGGTGCAATATAGTGTCACGAAACTGATAGAAGAGATCTGCTCAAGTGTCATGTGAAGTGAAATAATGAGATTTGTTGTCTGTCTACTTAGATCATGCGGTACAGGTGTAGTACTCAGGTCAAGACGTTGCACAAGAGAGAGAGTATCTAAGAGTGACTCATGCTTAAATACACAGAGGGAAAGGGTAAGGCTTATCTGCCTTGCCTAATTCAGGCTCAGTCCTCCGACATCGGATATATATTAGCTGAGCTATATTAGCCAATATTAAGTTATGTTGGCTAACATCGAGTTATGTTGGCTAGTGTTAGCCAACATCCGGTCTGGTAAGGCAACAGAATGGTGCCTATCACGTGTCATGGGGAAGACCCCGTGACAATCTCACCTATTCTATACAATGCAAAGCCTACTTATACTTATAATAGCAACAGCGACAGGGAACAGGCTGTTTAAGAAACTCAAAATTATTAACCTAGCACTACTCCCTCTATTGTGATGAACACTATTCGCAACAATAAAAATAATACGCAGCAGAGAAGAAGCCAAAATAACAACTAAGTTACTGGTCTTAGTTGAACCTGATTCAGTAATATTCATAGATGTCTCAGGAAAAGATAGGGAACTCGGCGCAGCAGCAATTACACTAGGACCTAAGCAAAATATTAAGCATAAGGTTTGCGCTGGTGTAGGCCCGAATACCAGCTAGAATATTTTTGCTGCTGAACTGATTGCAATATTCATCGTATTATATATGATCTGCAGGGACTACAGTTGGAATACAGCCACATAGAAGCCAATATGAAACCATTATACTATCCTAAGTGACTCTAAGGCGGCACTACAAGCAATAGCTAACCTACAGGCGCGGATAGCACAGCATATCTCTTAAAGGATTTGTTACAGCGTACCTCCCAGTACGGCTATGTAACATGTGTCACTAACACGTGACGCCAAGAAGCAGTCTCAGTCTTGGCATGTGAGACTATATGCAAGAGTCTCACCGTAAGCAACTGAGACTCTCATGCAAGAGTCTCAGGGTAAGCAGATGAGACTGGACACATGATGGATCAAGAACGTCTATAAATAAGAGGTCTGTCTCTTATCTTCGCTCATTGTAGTTTAACTGTCTAGCTTTGCCTAGTAGTTAGTTTGAATGCTTTTCTATACTTGAAGCTCATACTGCTCTAAGTTATAAAACTGAGTACTACCTTATTGTTGTTCCTCCTCAATAAGTCTTAGTTTCTCCTATATCCCTTTGCTCTAGGAAGCTCATCCCTTCCGAAGTAGCTTACATCAGTAAGGCTAGTCGGTATTGGGAAAGTATTCCTAACAGGATTAATATAGAAGCCGAGCGCCTTAGCAAGGGATGCAGCATAGACATACACCTTGCCTGGATCCCAGGGCATGAGGGCATACAGGGAAATGAGTTCGCCGACCAGGAAGCCAAGGAAGCTGTGGAAAGGCCACTAGAATTGTAAGGGGTGGATGTAAGCGTGATATCAAGATGGGGAGCAATAGGTTTAGATTTATGTCAAGACTGACGACTGAGGAAGTAAACTAAAAGGAATGCTGTGCGTAGCTTAAATACTACAGTCCCATAGAGCATATATGGCTCCCACAGAGCTTAAGTGCCACAGTCCCACAGAGCATGTGACTCACACAGAGGCTTAACGTATTTCACCACCAAGTCGCGCACACCACCAAGTCGCGCACCACATCATCGAAACTTATCATTAAACCACAACAACATGTCCAATCCAGTTCAGAATGAAGGAAAAATTTTATTAGCACTTCAGTCAATTAATTCTGCATCAAATCTATCAATTCGAGCAGCTGCACAGCTTTATAGCATTCCTGAAAGCACATTGCGCGATCGCGTTCACGGTCGCGTTGGACGCGTCGATTATCGACCAACCGGCCACAAACTCATAACAACAGAAGAGGAGACTCTAAGAGTATGGTTAATTAGTATAGCGGATCGAGGCTACTTATTGTCACCATCAAATCTGCGATCGGCAGCTAATCTATTACTACAGAAGTGAAATAGACCTGATATATATATTGGCAAAAACTGGCCTTTAAGATTTATTAACCGCCAACCAGAGCTCAAATCACAATATAATCGGAAATATGACTACCAGCGCGCTCTATGCGAAGATCCTGAGCTTATCCAACAATAGTTTACACTTGTCCGCAATACAATCATGAAATATAGTATCATCAAGGATGATATTTACAACTTTGATGAGACCGGATTTGCAATAGGCATTACAAGTACATCACAAGTGATAACTACATCTGATTGATGTACAAAGCCTAGTCTTATACAGCAAGGTGATCGAGAATGGGCTACAGTGATTGAGGCAGTCGGAGCCAGTGGCTATCATCTACCACCAATAGTGATTCTGAAAGGCAAGGTTCATATCCAGAATTGGTATGAATACAGTGAATTACCACCAGATTGGATAATTAGTCTCAGCCCAAAGGGTTGGACATCAAATGAGCTTGGTCTTCGATGGCTTACTGATATATTTGAACCATATACATAACCACAGACTGTTGGTGCATACCGCTTGCTTATCCTTGATAGGCATGAGTCTCATATAACACCTAAATTTGATTACTACTGTAAAGAACACTCTATCATTACATTATGTATGCCTCCATATTCATCACACTTGTTACAGCCCCTTAATGTAGGCTGTTTTACAGTCTTAAAGAGGGCATATGGTAATCAGGTCGCAAACCTGATGAGGCTTGGCATCTCTCACATCAACAAAGCGGAGTTTCTTACATGCTTGAAAACAGCTCGATCAGAGGCATTTTCACTTAGTAATATCTATAGTGGATTTGCTGCTACTGGAATTGTCCCATTCAACCCAGAACAAGTTCTATCAACAATCTCGAGGCCACTTACACCACCCTAACCTCTACCAACAGATGATCAGCAATTTACACCCAAAACTCCTCACAATCTTACTCAGCTATATCAGCATGTAGGGGCGATACAAGATCTACTTAGGAAACTATCATATAGTCCACCTACACTAACTAATCAGGCAATACAACAGCTGGTGAAAGGCTGTGAGCTATCTATGCAAGGCGCAGTCCTACTGGCTGCTGAGAATGAGAGATTAAGAGCTGCTAATGAGCGACAGAAAAAAAAGAAGCTATTAAAGAGACGACATATAAGTAAGGCAACTAGCTTAACTGTTGCTCAGGCCTCTCAGTTGATTCAACAGTCTCCTAGGACTGAAAATAGCGAGGTGGTAGCAGCAGTTAAGGAAGCTCAGGAATCACGTGAGGCGCCAAATGCAGCTGAAACATGGCAAATTACATGCTATATTTGTCGTAGATATGATCATCAAGCCTCAGAGTGTACAAAATATAGGATATTTTATTAAAATATTATTTTGTGGTTGCATTATATACATTCAAAGTTTTGATGGCTGGTGTGCTGCGCGACTTGGTGGTGTGCGCGACTTGGTGGTGAAATACGTTAACTGCTACAGTCCCACAGAGCATGTGACTCGCGGCCCCAGTGCAGCTGTCCCGTGCGCCAATTCCCTCTCTGTTCCTCACAAGAATGCCACTTCGCCCCGCTCCTCTCCTCACAGAAGAAGCTGGTTAAAGAATTGATATAATGGCAATGGAGAGAAGAATGGAAAGGCTCGCCAAAGGGCGAAAATCTCTGTAAAATTGACCCTTCCTTACCGGGAAAACATATACGCAAGCTCTATGACACGAAAACGCGCCCTCAAGCAAACCTACTAGCTCAACTATATACAGGCCACTTATGGCTAAAGAGCTATAGGAAGAGGTTTGGCAAAACCTAGGATGATAGCTGCGAATGTAGAGCGAGAGAGACACTGGCACATGTGTTTCTTGACTGTCCTACTCTATGAGGACTACGACAATGACTGCGGAGGCGGATAGGACCCTGTCTTAACAGCCTATCATCTTTTATATCAAAGGATATAGCAGATAGAGAGCTATATGCTATACTTGAATTTGCTGAAAAGTCTGGCAGGTTCCGCAATAGAGACCTTTAAAAATAAAGCTAGGTTACGTTTACACTATACATAGGGTGAGAGATGAGGTTACTACAAAGAGACAACTCTAAGCAGGAACAAAACTTCAGGAAATAGAACCGTAAAGAGGAATGTAAATAGATCATATGACTTGTATGTAGCCTGCATATCCTAACTAGGATGGGTCAGGGTAAATGAAAAATCAAATCAAATCAAATCATGCTGTACTAAGTTTCGTACAATAATCAAGACGTTGTATAAAGAAGAAAAAGATCAAATGTACCTTCACTTAAGAATATAAAGGAGGCTAATCCCACCTTTCCTAATCAGGATCTCAACGGGTGCACAGTGAGATCCGCTCAAAGGTCCGTGGTTCTCATAGGGGTCTAATTGGCCAATATTAGGATATATTGGCCGATGTCAGAGTATGTTGGCTAATGTTAGGGTATGTTAGCTGATATCGGTTTTGCAGGCAACAGGATAGTACCAGCCATATGTCAAGTGGTGACCCGTGACAGATGTAAACCTTGCCTTTTAGAATCAGTATAGGTAGTAAATGATAGCCACTGGCCCTGACTGCTTCTATCACTGTAGCCTATTCACAATTGATTAATTATTTCCTACTTCGTTTTAGCCACTCTATTGCCCTTGTTCCCCTGTCCCCTTAAGTTCATATCTTACTGACCTTCAAGACCTTCATCGGTGCGAGTGCGACTAAAACTTGATCTTCTCGCGCGAATAGCAATATTATATTCAGGTCCACTAGGTCCAGCTTTTATAGGGCTACTTGAAACAGGTACTGATATTTCCTCAGCCTTCTTAGATTCTTCTCTCATTCTTCTAGTAATTGACCTTGTTATTCTTCCTTGAGGTAGTTTTATGTCTTTTAACACTACCGCTGGTGACTGCATCGTCACTGGAGATGTTTTTGTTGACTTTCCCGTGAATAGTTCTATATGACTAGTATCCGCTTTAGTAAGATCTTCTCTCTTGGACTTTCTCCATGTTGCTCGGCCTGGCTCTGGTTCGCTGTTCTCAGCAGAACATGATCGGATTTCTGCTGACAAGTTTGGTTTCCCTTTAGCTTCTCGTGCCAGTGGGTTTGTCAAACAGTGCTCAGATGGCCCATTTTCTTTAGGAGGGCTTTCTGTTCTCCTTGACTTTGTTTTTGCCCATGTTGCTCTGGTCGAAACGCGTTCGGTAGGATCAGCTTGTTTATCTCCCGCTCCTTGCGGCTCATTTACGTCTCTCAGATTTTTCCCGGTCTCTCGCATTTGTGCCAATTCAAAAATACCGGATCTTGAACTTTTCTTTCGCTTCGTTACATCTTCTGTAGGCGTCGGGGTGTTCTCAAGATTTATCTCCTCATTAGGGTTAGAATTTGGGAGAGCAACGCTACTCCGCCTAGATCCAATGCTGTCGCCATTAGGTGGGTTTAAATATTGTTTTTTCATACTCGATCTTTGACCATATATCGAGCCATCGTTAACAATCTCCAATTCAGGCATGGATGACTCTTCTAGCTGTGTGATTTTCCCCGTCGTCTTGCTTGGCTTGGACTGGATATCCTTACTATCTATTTTTAAATTGGATGGATCCTTTAGCTGACTTGCTGTTTTAATACTGGATCTTAATACTCTCTTAGTGGAAGACGCAGTTTCAGATAGCACTGAAGTTTTTGGTGCATCAGGATGCGTCTCTCTGCGTACAACGAGATTGTCTTGAACTTTATCACTCTCGAGGGTGCTATCTATTGGGAATTTGGTATTGGGATACTGTGATTGTTCTTCTTTTTTCGTACTCGATCTTAAGAATCTCCTAAAAGTAAACTTAGTATGTTCTGTCTCAACAACAACTGGTGCTTTCGTCACACTAGGATGAGACTCTTTGGGTATAAGAGGTATAATCTGTACTGCATCACTCTCAAATGCGTTTATTGTACTTTTCGGCTTTGATGTGTTCGATTTTTGGAATTTCTTGGTTCGAGCTCTAGGTTTTTTTGCAGGCGCGGCATGATGACTTAATTCATCCACAGAGCCTGACGATCTGAGCTTCTTTTGAACTAAGTGATCCTGATGATAAAGAGAATTTCTCTTTCGAGTCTGGCCCGTGCTTAAAGCTGCCTTGTCATCGGCTGAAATATGCTTATGGGTATCGATTATGATCTCTTGCGGTGCATTTTTGTGTTCAATTTTTCCAGTTGACTCTAAACTTTTTTCATTCCATTCATTGATCCGAGCGCTGAACCGGGTTGCTTCTTCTGAAGACGTGTGTAGATTTTTACTGATTTGGACGGGGTAACTATCAGGGACGGCCCCAATCACTAGTTGTGTATCAGAATCCTGTGATTTTCCTCCCTTTTCCGTACAAGATCTTAATGATCTCCTAAAGGTAAAATTATAAGGTTCTGTGTCAGAAACTCCTAAATGTTTCAACACTACTGGCTGCGTCTCTTCAGGCATATTAACTGCATGACTCTCAAATGTGCTTCGTCCATTGCTTGACTTTGATCTCATTGTTCCTTGAAATTTCTCCGCTCTAGTTTTAGGTTTTCTTGCGGGGACAGATTGACGACTGAATTCGTCTCGTCTTAACCTCTTTTGGATTAAGTGATCCGGATTATTAAGCAAGTTTCTTTTTTGAGTCTGTTTTATATCTGAGACTGCTTCACCTTTGGTCACAGTATCTTCCTTAAATATAAAGGGTAGGCTTTCAGTATCATGCTGTTTAGCGTTTCCTTTATCGAGTCCTTTAACTTGTATGACAGGTAGGCTTTCAGTATTATCCTGTTTAGCTTTTCCTTTATCCTCTGCTGTGGTGTTAGAGCTTGGCTCTATGGGCTCCATTTTAGTGTTTAAGGTAATTCCACCCTTTTTAATACTAGACCTTGTTACTACGTTAGGCTTAGTACTAGTACTAGCTATAGGTAGCTGCTCTTCTAGCTTGGGTGGCTTCACTGCTGTCCTTGTGGTGGAATTTGCTCCCATAATATTATATTCTTGAGCTTCTTGTGACCATGCCTCTTCTGGTTCCTTACTTATGTCTGAGGCTGCTTCACCTTTGGTTGCAGTATCTTCCTTAAATATAAAGGGTA
>NW_015622295.1:0-14684 GCF_000836295.1 Verruconis gallopava | reverse complement strand
AATGTTGCCACTCTTGCCTTGGTGTGATTTGGTATAAATACTTTATACCTGGTCTTTGCTGAGTTGTGGGTCTGGATTTCAGTGCCGAATTTATTAATGTACGGCTCCTGAAAGGCGATGATATCTGCTTCACCTAGCACGGGGTCCCTTAGGACCTCCGCCATGGTGTTGTGGCTTCCGCCTACGTTGTACTGTGCTACCGTTATGGTCTGTATCCTTGGTGTGTTTTCACTTATTGCGTCGCGCTCATGTTTTCTTTGACTTTCCTCGATGGTACTGCTGGTCTTGATGAAGACCTATATTTCAATGTCCTGATTGTCCCCGATAGGTCAGACTCTTCTTCCTGCTCACTCTTATTGTTGATATGCAACGAGATTTCCGGCTCCTCGCGGCGGGCACTGCTGCTCCTCGCTTTTGACCGTGTTTTCCCTCTGGTTTCTGACCTGGATCGGCTCCGGTCGTCATGTCGTCTCTTCCTTGGGTTGGTACTGATCTCTCGGAGTTGTTGATTCGCGGTCTTTGGTTTCCTCGCTTTTACCAGGATGTACTCTTCTGGGTCATCTGTCGCCTGCGATCTTGGGGCATTTTGGCTTGCCGTCGGGACTCCAGTCCAGCTTGTTCCTTTCTGGTTTGCTTGTGTTGGGATGTGATCTGTTTCTATCTTATCGTTTTGTGATCCTGCAGGGCGGCTGCCGACCACAGAAGGTCCTGGACTGACCTCGTAGCATGGTTCGGGGTAGAAGGGGCGGGCGTTTAGTTCGGCCTTTGCTACCTCTACCCTCCTTATCTCGTCTTTATATTTTGGACACTGTTTTGACCAAGAGTAATGTGCGCCGTGGCAAAGACAGCATCTTGGGACTGAGGATGTGCAGTCCTCAGTGTTGTGCTCGACAGAGGCGCACTTGCCACATGTCTCTTTGTTCGTGCAGAAGGTTCCTTTGCATTTCCCATATTGGTAGCGCTTCAGGCATCTGATAAACTGATATGTCGGGTCGTGTCTGCGTACCACTCGTAGTCCGTGGCTCCATGCTAATGTCCCACCCTTAATAAGTATATTGGCTCCTTCAGGCGTTTTGCAGTCTACCACGAGGCTGCCGTCTTTCTGGCCGTCTCTGTATTTACGGTACCATCAGCAGTCGACTACCATGTTATGTGACATTACTTGTCTATTTTCAATCCTGAGCTGTTCAATAAACGCTGTCTTGTTTCCTGGGTCAATGGATTTGATTGGTATCCCATGTATGATCACTGGGTAGACTGGCAGCATCACATCTGCCTCTGTCGCTACGAATCCCTTCCAGTCCTCTTTATGCCTGCGCAGGGTCTCCGCTTGTGCCGCGGTCTCCGTGTGCGCGACGATTGACCCTCTGCTGTTGATTCTGGCTGTCTTGAACTTGGCTGCCATAATTAACGTGTCTTCCGTGGACGCGAGCGCCTCGTTGAGCTTTTGGACTAGCTCACTGGGCCTTAGCTTTCTCCATGCTTCTGGTACTGCCTTATTCCCTTTATACCTAATGACTATCTCCTTGTGCTTTGGGCTCTTGATTGAGGCTGCTGCGGAGGACGTCCCGCTCATGGTGCGTTGTAGGGAAGGAGGCGCGGCGAGGGAAGACGCGATTTGTGCCCAGGTGCGTGTTGTACGCGTTCTTTGTTTTGGGGGGGGGGGGCGTGTTTGCTATATTGCTGTTTGCCTTAATAATAGTAATGTCTTGGTGTATATCCTGAATGAGTGTGCATACTTGGTGTTGTTGCTCGAGTTTATTCTTGTCTGGGCGCGTCGCCCGTATCACAAACCGTTGGATACTGTTAAATAGCGGCTTATAGACCTTTTCAGGGATGTCCTTTCCCTTTCACTTGGTTCCTTCCATGCCTGCACGTGCATATTCCATGACGTTGTTCATATCCGCTAGGATTCAATCTCCATGGTCTTTAAGGGTGTCGCATTTTACCCCAACGGGAGGCCACTTTCTCCGGCCTTGAGACATGCTGGGTATTGGGCTATAGCCAGCAAAAGGCTGAGCAATGTCGGCTTTATTTTGGGGCGATCTACGTTGCGCTAAAGTGGTAAATTCCAAAAATATGGTTCCAGGGTTTGTAGATGTGTTTAAAACGTTCCCAAGTGCTTCCATTGCCTCTCAGGTTTCCCTTCCCGGTGTTGAATTCTTAGATCCACAACTATGCTTGCTGATCGGGAGGTGGTCAGAGTCATGTTCCATATCTCTGCCTATCATGTATCGGATTATCTTATCTGCCAATCCGGCTGATATCCAACAGAGGTCGAATTTCGTCCTCTTTTCTCTTCCTCTTCGTATATGATCGCTCCATGGCGGAGCGTGCTCGTCAAGCATGGGTTTTGCATAATGTCTGTCTTATAGCTCTTCTTCCTCTTCTCGCGGCTATCTACCTCGCTATACTTCCCATACTGGGTGGTGAAGTTTGAAAATCGCCAAGAGGCATCTGCTCCACCACGCTCTTTTCCTGGCAGACTTCCTGTACCATCGGAAGCGCGCTCTCGCGTCCTACCGAGCTTTGCGGGGTTCCATACACGTTATGTATAATAATTTGATTTTCTACCCTTCATCTCTATGTATGATATACAGAGAGCAGACATTCCCTTATGTGCGCTTTGAAATGCCATCTGGTATGGTCTAGTCTCTTGTTTACAGAAAAATGCCGTTGTTGGCTTATCCTCCCGTTCAAGGAAATAGCAAAGATGGTTCAATCTCCTCGCTTGCTCTATTGGTAGTCGGCCCTATATTAGATTGCTTTAACGCCCGGCCCGCCTCCAAGGCGGTCAGGTCCCTTATGGACCGTTTTCTCTTTATGTCGGTAGTGGGGTACCCCGCTTGGCCTGCAGGCTTCGGGGTCTGCAGCACTGTGTGCTACTTGGGTCTGTTCTCGCACATGGTCTTAGTACTGGCGATCTGTTCCTTGCTGGTTGGGCACTAGAACTAGCGGTTCCGGACCCATATGCACCATGGCAGCAGGCGCACTTCCTTGGTACGGTCTTGTCGGCTTTCGAAGGGCAATCTCGGGAGTTGTGTTCTTGAATCCAGTGGCCGCATGTTGTTATGGCTTTGCGTTGGCTACCTATATGACCGGATTCCTGACAGTTAAAGCATTACTTCACGCGGTATTGTCGTTCGTACGTTCGTATCTTTCATTATCGTAGTGGAATTCTTGCCACGTTTGCCCCTCGTCTATGATCTTGTTGGTATCCTCCGGCTTGATGAACTAAATTATCGATCTTGACATCATTTTTGACAGTGCTTTCCAACTGAGCAAACTGAAGTGCTTGATTTCGGCTGTTGCGATATAGGGCTTGTTTGCACTTGAGATGGCGTCGCTAATATCTTCTAGTCATGTCTTTGTCTTTGGTGTGTATGCTGTGGACGAGTACGCCATATGTCTGGCTGCGTCTCGACATTCCATTCCCGATCCTAGGGACTTATTCCTATGCGGATCATCTGTAAGTATTTGTATTTTATTTGTTGTTACCGTCTTTATGCTAACATTTCCGCTTTCAGTTGCTTAACAGACACGACCCTTGTATTGGTTACCCGTGCTCTACGCAATGGTTTGCTCAACATGGGCTTTCAGGTTGCAAGATTCCTTGCCTCGAAGCTGCTGGATAGTTTGCGTGTTTTTGATGTTAACGATGATCTCGCGATGCGTTTAAGCACGTGGCTTCATATTCTGTGCGCTATGGATGCTAGTTGCCATATAGCCTTTGCAGCTGCAGCTGCAGAGCTTAATTGCGCCGGCTGTTGTGTCCCTTTGCTTCTGATGTCTCTTGGGCTTCCCATCACCGTCTTGATCATGTCGATTGCCTCTTGTGTAGCTATCTTTTCTTCTTTTCTCGCTGTTATTGCTGTTTTTATGTTCCTCGCTCCTTCTGCGTCCTTTCGGACATTTCCTCTATTCTCTTCCAGCCTTTTTCCGTCTCTAAGCGTATTTGGTCTATCTTCTTTTCTGTAGTGGAGACATCAGGGGCTTTTTTAACTTAGCAAGAGTGTCTCTTTCTATGGACTTCAATGCACCGAAGAGCTTTCTCGTAAATCAAAAATATTCGTTTGGAGGTTAGTATGCCTTGATGCCTGCTGGCACTTGGGCACCATGTAGGAAGAAATTGACTGCGCACGGGCCACAACACCAAAGATGGATCATGTATTTCACACATATCTTAGCTATACTACCACATTTGGCTTCTGAATCGCTCTCCTTTTGTATTATACATATGCTTGCATCGTTCGGGCATCTCGCTGATACGCCTCCTAATTTGTGAGCGCGTAATCCTGCGCCATTCACGCTCAATTGCTTTCTTGAACTCAGCTACTGTACGCCAATAACCACCACGTAGGCGCTTCTTCATGATCATCCAAATAGCCTCTATAGGATTGAGATCAGGTGATTGTGCAGGATGTTGCAGTATCTGGATTTGTGCATCACTTTTTAGCTTCATAGGTGCACTGTTTGGGCTGCGGTGACCATGCGATGGATCACCATCCTCCTGAAAGATGAATTGATGCTTATGGTGTTGCTCAAGCCACTTAAGATGATTTAGATGATGTGGTAGAATAGCCTCAGTATAATACTTTTGGGTCATTGAATTGCCTTGTGCTTGAATCTTCAGCGGATGCTTACCGCCCTCAAGCCAATTGGCTACTGCCTCTATATGCTGTTGCTTTGTTTCAACTGAGGATTTACGAGGCCGTGGGGGTTTATAAACCTTTGCTGTTGGTTCTTGAGGATCATTATAGAATATAAATGCTCCTTTGTGGTTATATGATACTCCAGCAGCAATATGAATAGTGGCATTGAGAGGAGCCTTCTGAATAGGCTGTAAGCGTTTATTTGGATCAGATCCTCGTTGTCGAGTCTCGTACTGTGTTTTATATGCAAGATCAATGGAGTTGAAGTGTACTTCATCAGTGAAATACACATATTGCCACCAATCACGAACTGTCTTATTCTGATGATCTCGTCCATACTGATAGCGAGGATTTTTATTCTTATCAGATAATGGGGTCATAAGTTTCTTTTTGAATCGCCCAGCATCCCGCCTATCATGAAGATTTGATCGTAAGGTGCGCGTTGTGCAATCAAGCTTAAGTCCTTTGATTTGAGTCTCTGGAGGCGCCTCGTGTAGAGCGTCATTTGTATCAATTAACCTATCTAAATCTGAT
Source organism: Verruconis gallopava (assembly GCF_000836295.1). Classification (NCBI taxonomy): domain Eukaryota; kingdom Fungi; phylum Ascomycota; class Dothideomycetes; order Venturiales; family Sympoventuriaceae; genus Verruconis; species Verruconis gallopava. The sequence continues at coordinate 9,498 of NW_015622295.1, read as the reverse complement.
GCACAAATTTTTCGATTTCGTCCAAGGCGAGAAGACTGCTTTCGCGTCCTCCTCAATGCAGGTGATCCTTGTATTTCACGTTGTCGAAGCCATAAACGACCAGCAGATGGTGGGATGTTGATACCCGATTGTTTGCACAAAGAATTGAATGAAGTACTAGGCAATTTATGATCATACGCTTCCAAAAAGCGTACACGATGTAGGGTATTCCACTCACGACGTCCATGCTCTTTTTGAGGTGTCCTAGGTGCCATGGTGGATGGTGGTAACCTACATATGCCCTCGAGGACCGCGTTGTTTTGATGTCCGTTTTGGTGTTGTGGCCCGTGCGCAGTCAATTTCTTCCTACATGGTGTGGGCACCATACCCGAAACAATTGAATGCGCACGGGCCTCACCCCAACCGGATCATCAAAACAACGCGGTCATCAGGTTGTATTTTGTTCATTACAGCGCAATCATAGCGCCTACAACACCTAAGAAAAAGCTTGGAAGGTATGGAAGAGATACAATTCAACGCCAGCGCTTTTTTGAAGCATTTGATCGCAAGTTGCCAACTACATCATTCAATTCTCTTTACAAACGCCAAGGTATTAATATACGACCTTCAACTGGTCGATTATGGCTTCGACAACGAGAGATTCAAGGATCACCTGCAATCAGAAGGACCAGAAGGCAGTCGTCTAGCCTCGGAAGGAAACATAAAATCTGTGAAGCCAATCTTAATATGTTAGTTGATCCAAATGAGCCGCTGAGCGGAGCACCACCCGAGGTCCAGATTACTAAGCTTGGCCTTAATTGTCAGTCTAAGCACATACCAAGTATCACGTGACATAAGCAAACGCTGGCTAGATAAGAGAGGAGAGCCAGGGGTAGGGGACAGGAGAACAACCATACAATCCATCAGTCAAGACAGGATAGAATGAACTAAGCAGGTTTACGATCTCACTTATGCACCATTCATCGCTCCCGTGATCTTCCGCACAGACATCGACATTAATTGCACAACACGCACGTTAGAAACCAATCTACGTGATAGGAAGAATGCAAAGCGGTTTAAGCAGTCACTTGCACCACAGCTATCTGAAGAAACGACATCTCCATATCTAATATGGCCAGGATCATCTAGCTGAAACAGTTCGAGGATGGTGGCAGTACATGTATTTCACTGATGAGGTACAGTTCAACTCAGTAGATCTAGCATATAGATCACAGTACATTACTCGACAACGCGGCACAGCACCTGTCAAACACTTACAGCCTGTGCGAAAGGAACCTCTCAACGTCACCATCCACGTGGCTGCTGGAATCTCATATAACCACAAGGGTGTATTCACCTTCTATCATGATCCTAAGGAACCAAGCGAGAAGATATACAAACCTGCATGTCCATATAAATCATCGGTAGAAACAAAGGAACAGCATCTTCAGGCGATTGAGGCATGGCTCGAAGGTGGTGAACATCCACTTTTAAGGTACAAGCTCAGGGCAATTCAATGACACAAAAGTATTATACTGAGTATATATTGCCATTACATTTGGAGCATATTAAGTGGTTAGAGCAAAAGTACAAGCATCAGTTCATCTTACAGGAGGATAATGATCCCTCACACGGCCATCGCAATCCAAACAATGCTCCTATACGCTTAAAAAAAGATTCACACATAACTTCCTTAAAGCATCCTACACAATCACCCGATCTGAATCTTATCGACGCTATTTGGATAATCATTAAGAAGCGACTGCGTGGTAGTCAATAGCAAATAGTAGCAGAGTTCAAAGCAGCAATTGAGCGTAAATGGTGCCGTATTTCACTATCTCAAATCAGGAGACATATCTCAGAGATGCCAGCGCGATGCAATCATATGTATAATAGCAATGGTAACCGATATAGAAGCAAGTTATGGTAAATAATCAATCATATATGCTATATCATGGGCCTTTTTTTCGGTGGTAGGGCCCGTGCGCATTCAATTGTTTCGGGTATGGTGTGGGCTTCTGAGAGCACTGGGGATGCCGCCATGTCCGTGCGTCCTCGAATTTGTGCCACAACTTGATCTTTGCAATGATCTCACATTCCAGACATTAATACTCAACATCCATACACTCGTCATTCATCATTGAAGTCTTCGGGTACGATACGTATAATGTCGAAGACAAAGGTCTCTAAGAATGCATTTCGTCGACAGCAAAAGAAATTGAGGAAAGAGGTTGGTTATTTTGTTGCACGGCTTTCGCAACTTTTAGTTTACTTACAAGGAGTAGGAAGCACCCGCACCAGCTGAAGTGATCGTGTCTGAGCCTGTATTCCGATTAGACAAGTTTGAGGATGGTGCTAAACCAGACTCAACGACCTCCAAAGAAGCAACAACCACATCAAACTGTGACAGCTTTGACGCAGACTTACAAGGCTTAAGCGAGTACAAGAAGATATTTCAGCGTTTTCAGATATCACAGCATGACTCTGGCACTGGACAAGAAGGCGGAGAGCAGTTAGCGTGGAGCGAAGAGAATGACAACATCCCCGATGACACTGAAAATGCCATGCCTAAGAAGTCGAAGAAACAGCGAAAGCGCGAAAACAAATTGTCAGTTGCTGAACTCAAAGCGATGGCTCGGAAACCAGAGCTTGTCGAGTGGACCGATGCAGACTCGTCGGATCCTCTCCTGTTGTTGACTATTAAGTCACACCGCAACATCGTTCCAGTGCCCGCTCACTGGTCGCTCAAACGAGAGGTAAAGTCATTTTGGTTTGTTCAAAAAGCAACACATAGACTGAAGCTAATACAGTATCTATCATCCAAACGTGGCATTGAAAAACCACCGTTTCGTTTACCGAAATTCATTGCCGACACAGGAATTGCTGAGATGAGAGATGCTGCTCTGGAAAAACAAGCAGAGCAGAGTCTCAAACAGAAGCAACGTGAACGCGTACAACCTAAGATGGGTAGGCTTGACATTGACTATGCCAAACTCTATAATGCATTTTTCAAATTCCAAACTAAACCAGAACTTACACGCTTTGGTGAAGTGTACTACGAGGGCAAGGAATTTGAGACCAACCTAAGGCATCTAAGGTACACTTATCGTAGCTGTCGTTCTAAGTCGACGTTAACTGATGCTAATCTCATCGTCAGACCGGGAGAGCTTAGCGACGAACTCAAGGAGGCACTTGGCATGCAGCCTGGCTTTGCACCACCGTGGCTCTTGAATATGCAACGTTTCGGCCCCCCTCCATCATATCCTGCCCTCAGGATACCCGGCGTAAATTGCCCCCCACCTGCTGGTTCCTCTTGGGGCTTTGGCCCTGGGCAATATGGGAAACCCCCCGTGGATGACAACAACAAGCCATTGTATGGCGGCGACATCTTTGGCATTGCCCAAATGAGACAGACTGATGCGTCCGATGAGTTCATTGATAAGTCTCTTTGGGGTGAGCTCCGACCTTCTGAAGAGGATTCAGAGGAAGAGGAAGAGGAGGACGAGGATGAGGAGGAAGACGGAACAGCCTCGCCGAGCGGGATCGAAACTGGTTTGCACACCGCATTTCCATCAGATATTGGAGGGCTGGAAAGCGTAGCAGGCGATTTTAACCTCCGGAAACACCGCGCCTTTGAAGCAGAGGAGAACTTCGGATCACGTCAGGCATACCAGGTTCTAGAAGAACAGAAAACAAACATTAACGGCTTTTTGGGTTCTGACAGGAAGTATAATCTGAACAATCCTCCCGCCAACATTCCTGTTCTTGGATCACAAGATTCGCGCAAAAGAAAAGCTGGCGATGTGGACGTTTCGGTAGACGTAGATACATTAATAGGAAATGGGAAATTGAGCAAAGACGAAATAGCAAAGCAATATCAGGCTCAAAGCCAAGACCGAACAAGGCAATGGACCGTGGATCAAGACGATTTAAGCCAGATGATTGCGGAGGAAAGTCGAAAGAGATTGAAGAAGGATATAGAAAAGCGCGAAGAAAAAAAAAGGCGGTAGGGGATATGAAAGATGCGAATTGCTTGGAAGAGCAATGGCCAATCCAACAAAGACGAGTGATCCCTACCATGTAGATGTAATATCAGTTAGGCATTCACAAATGAATAGATAGAACGCCACTTTCCAGCGATAAAAGTGCATGAGTGCTGCGCTAGGAGATGTGTTATTTAGACTATCGACGTCCTCTACCAGATGGACGTGGGGGACCGTGACGAACATATTCTGAATACAATGAAGGACAGCCTAAGACAAAGGACAAGTTAAAACATTAGCGCAATCACCATTTTCATCCAAAACACGAGGCCAATTTGCTTCTCTGCACATAATGCAATATATCATGAATTTCATTCGCATTAGCTGCTCCTTCAACCTAAAAGCTGCTGAGCTCAACAACTAATTGATTGAATATTTACAAAATAGGCATTCTCAAAGATATTGTGAAGGCCTTAGGATGATGTGTTGATGCCTAAAGAGCCTTAGGTACCATAGGCGTGAAGATTGTCAATCCTACCTGAGCAGAAGTATCACAATACCCTACAATTACTAACAGTCCGTTAGATTTGCTTTTGACAATTGGGCGATTTGTGGTTCTGCTACCTGAGATGGAACACGATAGAGATTTTAGGTAAGCTATCTTGACACTCCTGAGATAGTAGCAAGCACATCAATAATCAGCTCGCCCCGCCAGCGGCTAGTCTCTTGACCTGAGCGCCAAGGTAATACTTGTATGCGAGAGCCAACGAGACAGAGTCTGAGGGAAATAACGATAAAAATTCTGGCTGCAAATTGAATCAGTCCTTTCTAACTCATCTAATCTAGGCATGACGCTTTTGATCGTGATCGCAATCATAAACGCGAACGAAACCGCGACCCAGACCGTTATGATGAAGGCACGACGTACCACACGGATCGACCTGGCGGACAGTCATACCGCCCTGGTGGCACATCACGTACCCGCACCCGGACATCTCCACGTCCCGGTACTTACCGTCCTCGATCGCGTAGCCCTCAAGACGATCGGAGCAGGCTGAGAAAGAGAGACAAGGAGAGGGACAGAAACTATATTTCCACGGAGAGAGAACGCGACAGGAAAATACATAGAAGTAAAAGTAGAAGTAGGAGCAGGAGTAGACGTCGAATTCATCCAAGGCGTGACTATTCACCCCGATCAGCAAGAGAAGAGAACAATTATCGCCCGAATCGGTCTCCAATCCGTGAATCAAGGCAAAATCATTCACAACGAATGGATCTTGAGCGTGCAACAACATCGGAAAAGAGAAGCCGCGATGAATCTCCTATGGAACGAAGAGCCGCTCGCTCCCCGCGTTTGAAGCGCGAACTCTGGGCGTCATCACAACAGAGATATAGGAGGTAGGACGAATAATACATTCTGCTCTGCTTCGTCCTGAAGACACAATAGACTAACAACATGCAAAAAGCCCGTCTCCCAATCGTGCATCTTCTTTGCCATGTGGTCGCTACCGAGACTCCGAAAATATCTCTCTCCCACGGTCAACATCCCCTCAACGTGATGAAGTTCCCTCAGAAAGTCTTAGCCATGATTCTCTCTCACCACGAAGACTCTCGGCTCCAGAATCAGGCGCTAATTCAAGAAGATCATCGCCTCCTGTCTATCCAAGTCGTCTTCGACAAGTGGCAGAGAGCCGCCCCAATACAGATAGTTTGCTACATAAATCACCTGCACGTGAGCGGGAGAGAGGACCGTTGACAGCAAATCCAATACCGCCTTCAGGGCCAAGAAATGTACACCGTACTCCCCCAATTGGTCCTGCCGGAGCACGTAATGTTTCTTCGCCGCAGCTTTTCAGTTCCCCCGGACCTACAAGCGCTTCTTCTCAAGCTACCCTAAGCTCAATCTTCAACGCTCCGTCTCGATCACGCGCTGGTTTCAGTGGCCTTCGCGGTGCACACACTTTTTATCAGCCTTCGAGACGCAGTTCAGAATTCTACGCAGCCTCTCACGCACATACTCATGTTATTGCGCCAACTGGGCCCCGCGCCTGCGCGGTAGCTCCGCCGAACGCACCTTTGGTAAACCGACTCAATTCCTCACCAGGCCATACCAACAAAACAGACCAACAGCAAAGTAAAGAGCGATTTCTTGTTGATTTGCCAGCCTTGGTGCCTAAGGGTCGATCACGTACCTCGATAACAGCACCTAGTGCCGAAAAGTCACGGAAATTGGACTTGGAAGCTGAAAAATTGAGACGACGAATTGAAGAGGTGGAAATCGACAAGCGCACAAAACTCAGGGAATGGGAACGGCTACAGTTTGATGCTGAAAGTGCCAAACTAGGTACTGATTTAGCAGCAGAAAGGCTGAGGATACTAGAGATGAATGATTTCATGTAAAGCCATCACCATCCTCACAATCCTAGACTTATTTTTCTTTGCATACCTGTATCGAGAAGAGTGAACTATGAAAGCCCTGGATGATATTCTAGCCAAGCTAAGATCACGAGACAATATATTGCTCTTGGAGATGGAGCTTTGGCAGGAATGCCGAAGATTTTACTCTGGGAGAGTGTCAACACTAAGAGGCAAGAATATAGTGTAGTAATAGTGACATGGTCAAAAGTTCTACTCGAAGACCTCGTATGTTAGCGTATACTTGTTTACCCTCATCAAGCGAATGCTCTACTCCGTATGTTTTGCGGTTATTGTCCCACTTTCGAGAGCTAATGTGGATCCTGTCCTCAACGTGACTTGCTTTTCCGAGGCAAGTTCCCAAAGCGGTCGCCTGGCCGCAAAGAATTTCGATCTGTGCCTCCTACCTAGATCTACCTCTGAACTGCCCGCAGCCCAAAACTCCTATACAACATTCCTAAACAACTTTCGTAAGTGCGAATAAGCCCTTACCTAGTTTTTATACCTTTAATATTGTTTTATTCCTCCGTGTCATGATAGAATAGCAAGTATACACATTCTTGGACATAGTCATCAAGTTGTTGCTTATCTCCAATCCGATCTTGCGCCCATCTCACAATGTCTGCTTTGCGTAAGCTGCCACGTATCTCACTCCTTTTCAGCTTGGTGAGCCTGTTCATTGCTTCCATGTGCAAGGAGTCCATACGGGAACGCATGATACGAGCGCTCGGCATCCATGTTCCAGGAGGTACCTGGCGCTTGCTCGCCATAATCTTGGCCGTCATTAACGTAAAGAACCTGCCGCTCGTGTGGCATGTATGTAAACATATCCTTCTTGCCTAAAGCATGTCATCTAAATATCTGCACACTAGTACCGTCTTTTCCGTCCCCTCATCTACCACCTCTTTCTCCAACGCATAGAACTCAAACCGGAAGACTTGTTTAAGCCAGTCGTGCACATGACGCACACCCCTATGACGGAAATGGACTATAACTTTCACAAGAGCAATAGCACGTACTTCACAGACCTTGATATCTCCCGCACTCATCTTGCAACAGCCATTCTACGCAAAGGGATCCGCGGGATAAAAGGGGAAGAAGGCGAAACTTTCAGCTTGCGTAATACGCCCCGTGCAGCTGGCCATAAGATAAGAGAGCCCACCAGTGCTTTCAATACCAATCCGAAGCAGTGCTCGGCGATGGGAGCGAGAGTGATGACGGAGGAAGACTGGTATCAAAAGGTCACTCAACCTGGCCCACTTTTCGTTGCTCTGGGAGCCGTCACTTGCCATTTTCACAAGGAAATACGTCCTTATAAAAAATATGAGGTCTGGACCAGGCTCCTTACCTGGGACCGAAAATGGCTGTACATTGTTTCGCACTTTGTAGAACGTGGCGCTTTTAAGCCTCGGGGATATCGTCTGCAGCCTGGGTGGAAAGCAAGCCAAAAAATTGAACACTTGACAGAAGATGATAAGGCGAAATTGAGGAATAAGATCTTCGCGAGTTCGATTGCCAAGTATGTCGTCAAAAAAGGACGTCTCACGATTCCTCCAGAGCTGGTTCTTGAACGCAGCCAGATGCTCCCAGTACGTCCTGAGGGAACACCCATCCTTGGAGGCTGGACTCCTTCCACGAGCTCGAACACTACACCAGAAAGTATAGGGACCCTGAGTCCTGATCTAGAGAGATCGATTACTTTCAACAACATAGCCCATGGTGGGTTTGCTGGCTCGAGGCAAGCCATACTAGAGCAAACTTTATTTCCAAATATCAATGATATGAGCAATGCCGACTGTGGCTGGACCTGGGAAATCATGCAAAAGGAAAGACTCAAAGGCCTCAGCCTTGCAGAGGCATTTGATTCACTTGATAATTTAAAGGACACCTTCGACTTGAATGCTGAAGAGGCCATTGGTCGATACTCAGATCTTATTTTCAATTTTTAGCTTTTAGTCTCGTTTCAAGTATATGTTAAAGAATAATATAATTCCATATAGCAGCTATAGGCCTAGTAGATTTACGCCGCCTCACACAGTGAAGGCAGGGGGGCAACGTCGGACTAGCACTGTGGGCCTAACCGCCAGAGAGGGCCGACACCGCGCTAGTATTGGGACCTTACTACATGAATCAGATAGATTAGGGGAGGATCTCTCCCAAGCGATCCTTTCAAATTATAGTCCCGTGTTCCTCTGCTCCTGCGCTCCATTCGTGCCTCCGTCACTTAGTTCCAACCTTTTACAACACACATAATCGGAATCGGGATTAGAATTTGATTATAGGTTTTTTTTATGCCTGTATCCAATTATACAATAAGTCTTAATATTGGTTACACATTCGCTTTTGCCGTATATCTACTTATATTCCAACTATCTGGCTGCCTTTCTGCCTCTATAAAGATAGCCGGCTAGATTGATCGCAAGTAAGAGGGACTCCCCTAGGCTTGAACTTGAACTTGATTTCCTACTCGGTTTTGGCCGCTCTTAGTCAGCAGCTATGCCCGGACAGGTAGACTTCGTCAGACGGCCGACACGTGTTAAATTACATAATTCCGCACGTCCCTGTTAATGTCTGTGCAGAAGATCACGGGAACGATGAATGGTGCATAAGTGAGATCGTAAACCTGCTTAGTTCATTGTATGCTGTAAAGCACAACAACAGCGAGAACTCTCATTCTTGGAATAAAGAGCTCAATTGTGCTCACATACACCCCCTGAAGACCGGAAAGTGCTTTATCGGAAGCCGCACCGCCCAACGCGGCCGTAAGACATGGCGACGCCCTGGTCCACGAGGTAACCGGGCTCACCAACCTTCGAGAGCGTCTCCTAGAAATCATGAAGCAGCCCAGCGATACATTGCACGTCGTAGAAAGAGATAAAGAGATCGATAGAAAGCAACTAAGCAAAGCTCTCAAGAGCGCGCTACTCGCGCTCGCCAAAATCAAGGACACCCCTGACGTAGCCACCCTAGAAGAGAAGGTAGATCGACTGCGCACAGAGACAGTGAACGGATGGAAAAGCATTGATGAAGCCTTCCGACACATCCGAGAAGACATAGAGGCAACAAAGGCAAATACACAAGCAGCAGCAACAGCGGGTAAAGAGGCGAAGACAGCGGCGAT
>NW_015622294.1:0-15215 GCF_000836295.1 Verruconis gallopava | reverse complement strand
GCACAGCAGTCCTCAGCACTGCCTAGCATCGCTAGTGCCACAGTGCGACACGTCGTTTCGAGTTTCTGACGCCCCTTGAAACTTACCACCGTCATAGCCTCATTGCGGGAGACAAATCAACCTTGCCTACAGTTGAGGTCACCTCTTGCACAATGCCTCAATCGGCAGAACATCAATCTTTTACTCATTCGCGAGATGTCCCAGGTCGCGGAGCACAAACTCATCGTTCTTCCAAATATGACGTACCAAAGGCGCCTGAATTGGACCTTCACCGTAGACTAGCAGTGTTAGGCATCCGGTTCGTTGCTGCTGAACAGTTGAGTTTGCAGAGTCGTTCAGTATCGAAGTCTGCAGCATGCACAATGTGTTGGGTGAGGAAAGTTGCCGTATGTTTGTCTGGCTGGCCCAAGAGGCCATGACTGAAGACGTCCTAACTTCCCTACAGTGTAGAAAAGAGGGTAAATCGATCTGCCGCCCGTGCATAAAATTGGAAATACCAAATTATATTTGCAACCAGGAGCGTATGACCGCGCATAAACCCTTCGAAAAATGTATGATATCCGCTAAGCTAAAAGTATAGTGTTGAAATTGCTAACTAATTCAAAGGGAAAGACAAGATCTATGAGCTCCTTTCCACGACTGTCAAGTCTTTCGAGTCTCAAGACGCAGTACAAGCGGAGTTACAGCACTATTCTGGGGGCCCATACCTAAACGTGGCCTGCCAGGAATTCGTCCCAGCCGATGACGATCAAGTCTACGTGCTTGAAAAGAGTTCAGATGGCTGGCAATTACAAAGGACTCACGCATTCTGCCTCTCCAACCCCGCCGTTGACATTTCTGCATATGTCAAAAACTGCATTCCTTACGCAGTTGCCGAAGCAATTCAGCGACAAGATGACGCCTCAGAACTCTTTCGGCTCTCTTGTGAAAATTATGCTTATGTAGGTAAATACTTGGTGTACAATGTCTGTACATGACCTAATCAGCACTGAATAGAATCCACTCATATATGATTGTATGGAGTTATACACTACGCTCCGACTGCTTCAACGGGGTTGGCGGTTTAAGGGGCAGAACCCTCTCGGAATGGCTATGCCTGTCATCACAGACAGGAATTCCGCATGGTATGGCGCCGTTCCCCCACCTGAAAGGGTCCAAAAACAGCTAGACCATCGCCTTGAGCTGCATATGATTCAAGTGGATGAGCGTGTCTTAAAAAATCTCCAGAAACTGTTTCTTATCAAGGACAATCGAGTATGGGCTCCTGCTACTTTGGCCACTTTCCATGTTCTACATGTCCGAGAGCTTGACGGTGGGAGAATACTTCATTGGAACAGATATCATGATACTGTATGACTGCCTCACCACTACACAATTTGCACCGCGAAGCTAATACCCTTGGAAAGGCTAGATTCTGGAACCATCCATCCAAACCAGCAACTCTCATTGGGGAAACTGTGTTATCCTGCAATTCAATCCTGTGGCACTATCACTGCGCTATAGGACAGATACCGCTCGAGTTAGATTGGGACGATCCGGTAAGAATGGCAATGGTTGGCAATGACGAACTCTTTCTTTCCACAATGAAATCAATTCAGTTATATGTGCAGATGATGAGTAAGTCAATGCAACCCAACCGATCAATCCTTAATGCTAAATAATTTGGCAGGAACTGGAGGTAAGATCGGTCGGAAAGCCTCAGTTCTGTATACAGATGGAAACCCGAATAGCGTTACTTTCACCATCAGCTCATTGTTATTCACCACTATGAAAAGCTGTGTTGTAAGTGATTTCTACTAAGCTGAGAAACATGTATGCCGTTGTTTTTACTTTGATACATACACCGGATGCAAAGCTAGAAGGAAAGAATAGTGATATGTTATATTATATTCTACGTTGAGTATGGGAACGTTGTCTACCATCCTCTCTCATGATAATCAAGAAGTCCAGCATCAAAATACCTATTATGAGACGGGGCTATTTTGCGTGTCCGGGGCTTGTTTAGAAGTAGAGTCGATGGTTCGAATATTCCGAAGATGGTTGTCTTGTTGATCTGGCGGTCCCTAATCAGTTGTTTCCGTAATGATTGAGGCAACTCTTTAGAGAACATGTTGCGGCGAGCAGTACGTGGCGAGAGTATCGGCGGCTGAACTATGAACGAGGAGGAGGTCGGTATTGGACGAGGAGCAGAACTCGGCTCAATCTCTTGAATACTACAACTCGACGGGTTTCCGAATAGTGTGGTGATAAGGGATGTTTGCGTAATAGTCTCCAATTTAGAGTCGATACGCTGGAAAGAGCCATCATCATCTTCCCACTCGTCTTCGTTTTCGTCGTCTATGCCTTTCTCCGAAATGCGGAGGCTGCCGTCACTGTCAGCATCGGTATAGCTGTGACATCCTCGACTGTGCTCCTCGGAGACATTGGGTTCTTCGCTCCGATGCCTGGTTTGTTGGCATTTGGAGGTGCCTGGAGTTCCATTTAGCTTGGTCGTTAAAATCGTATCGATGTCCGTGGATAGCCTCCCTCGTTCAGCTATCCCCTCTCTCGTGTCAACATCTTCGATCCTCTCCTTGTCATTGTTGTGTTCCTCAAGCTGATTCGTATCACTCTCCGGAGAGCCACCAAGTATAAACTTCGTATCTCTCCTGTTTCTACCGCGGTTTCGAGGCGCAATTTTCGTACTTGAGTCATGCTTCGTTCTCGTAAATCGCTGTACTTTGCGTAACTGTGAAGTCTGATTTTTGGCTTTCCTAACGATTTACTGATGAGCAGAAACGGCAATTCCAAATGCAGAGACATTACCCTTCGGAGAGTTTAGTATCCCTTAAGTTCAACTCAAGGAAAATCTTCAGCGCCTGTACAAGCTCGGTTCCGCCGGGTGCCTGACATATCTTGCGCTTCTCTGATTGTCTATAAACTAGCCAAGCTTCGAGAATGGAGTAGAGCTTCAACTGGAATAAGTCGGTTAGATAATGAATGATTGAGAGAATACCCTGAAAGTTACCTCCACAGTAGAAGTAGAAGATTCTGGTGGAGTGCCGGAATGGCAAACAGTGGGCGAAGGGGGGAAGGAATTATTGGTTTGCATTGCAAAAAGATCCGGGCAATAGAGCAGAGGTACAGATGCACATCGTGTTAGCCGGTCAGCAGCTATTGCCCCGTCTGTATGGATGTATATAATCCCAAACAGTTCCTTCCTAACCTACGATCATCCGAGAACGCACGCACGGATATGGCTCTGAGTAAAAACGACCAGTCGAAAAACAAATATCAGGCTACGGTTGGTGCACCTGTTAGCGAGAGTATATTTTCCTCCTTCGGATTGACATCTGTACTCTAGTTCTTGCAAGGGTCACGACCTCAACGCTGAGGATGTCCGTGGCGCTGTGATAGAGCATTCGTCTGACTCCATATAAGCCTCGTCTGAGGATCGTGCATAAGACAAGCAGGGGTGTTGCAGAAATACCGAGCGTGGGGAATCATAGCGCATGCAAGGATCTTGCAGAAACGCCGAGCGTGGGGGGGTCGATAGTCTTGGCACTGTTTACTAATTATTGACCAGGTGGAAATGGTAAGGCATCAGTAGCAAAAAATGGTCTTAATCAAAACGAGTGCGATTTTAATAATCTAGTGTCCCACTAATAAGACCAGAAGTTTGGAGTTTTCACTTTTGACCAATGCGATTATTGGTATCTAATAATCGATTCGACCTCAGAGCGCACAGAATTGTAGACGTCAGAGATCGTACCACTGCAATCGATCTATCAAAATATTAGCGACATGAGCTTAGTTTCAAAAAAATCTCTTACAGGTCGAAATACTCCATGTCCATGAGTGCGGAGGTATTCCAAGACCGGTTTGTTGTTCTCTTCAAAGGTTTTCAGTCTCCGCTGTATCGATTCAGGATTATCATCAACCCGTCCAGACGATTTTGCACGCTCGATTAGACGTTGTTGCAGAATCTCAATATCATCTTTGCATTCAAATGATAGCGTAGAGTAATGATCGCAAATCTAAACACAGGTTAGATATATCCAACTATAGAGAGAGGGTGTTGTAGTAAACCTTAAGCTCAAAATCATGCAATTGGTCCAAACTCCTAGGAAATCCATCAAGCAGGAATCTCTCTTTTCCTTCGTCCAGCGCCCGAGTAATCTCTCGTTTCAAGAGCTGAGTAGTAAGTTGCGGTGGAATCAACACAGACTTTCTCATGCTTTCATTTATAAAATCAGCGTAAGGAGACTCTGGATCGTTTGCTTCATTGCGCAGTAAGTCGCCCGCTGACAGGTGGCAGAAACCAAGGTCTTTGGCCAGCATCTTGCACTGTGTTCCTTTTCCGATACCAGGGGCACCTTTAAAACGTCAGTCTTCTCCTAGAAATCGAGTTACAGGGCTTACCAGAGACAAAAATGATCTTTATCTTATTACTCATTTCCCGCCTTGATTGCAGCTCTGTTCGCTTGGCCTGGCAGGTCTGCATCAAATCCTTAAGTTCTGGCACGTTGATTTCAACCTTCGGCTTCATGAAATCACGCATGTCGATTCCCGTTCGCTCTTCGTAAATGACGCCTTGTACAGCAGCTTCAACTTTATCTGCTTGCCGGACGAATATGGCAACGTCGGTCTTGCCTTCTTCATATTCATGCCAAAGTCCCAACATCATATCAGCAAAGTCCGGATGTGTCTTGCGAATTGTGCACGCCTGAAATTTGATCGCCATCTCTTCTCTAATATACTTCTGTTCTGCTCAGATGTCAGCTCACGGAAGCGACTGATCGGTTCAATATTATTTCTTGCCAGGACTAATTCCGTCTGAAGGAGTGATGTCCCCAATTATGGCCTCGCCCATGTCGTGGATTAGGGCCATGTAAACAGCTCTTTTTCGCTTCTCGTCGTCTAACTGTTCTTGATTAACGATGGAACATTGATTGAGAGCATACCACTTACTGCAGTGGCAATGAGGCAGATAAGTGCTACCCGGAATGTGTGGTCTGCAACGCTCTCGGGCTCGTGAATTCCACGGAGCTTCCATCCGCTACGTTTGATAATCTTCAGTTGCTCAATGAGCTCCAAAAGCTGATAGAAGTTGTCCATGGTTGTAGGTGTTAATGCGGTGATGCTGAAGTTGAATTGTACTTAAATGCCCGTCGTGGGGGCGGGGAACGAGAGCCGATTGCGCTACGTCGCGTAGTGCCACCGCAACACCCCAGCACCTTCATCCTTGTCAAAACTCTCGGCGATATCTCTAGCCTCCAATGTTCTGCATTAGCAGTGGACATGAATTTTTGTTGCTAATTCTATTTCAATTGCGCCAAAGCTCCGAGAAATGGAAGCTTTGGCCCATGTCTATCTGAAGCTGATATTTCTCCTTCAACTTCTTTCCTTCTTCCTCTTGACATGCTCCACAATGGCCTTTCACGACGACGAAAGTGACTCTGCGATAGATTCATGGTCGAATTCAGGGTAGTAGATTCCTATGCCAGCAAAATCGCGTATTAACTGCTATTCAGAGATTCATGTTCTTTATCTCCCTCACTCCTTGATTACCGTCTTGAAGATGGGAGAACCTATCATGTCTGAATGCTCGATCAATGAACGCCTCCTGCTCCTGAAGCTAACAGCATCTAGGCATATCCGGATGTGAAATACCTGCTACCAAATGATGAGCAAGAGTTAAATCGGTTGGATTTGCAGCATGAACTGTTTCTTCACATTGGAAGCAGAAAACTGTATATCGCGCCACTGCCTCAGGACGTCCAAAGCGTCCTTGACCTTGGCACCGGAACAGGAATCGTATGTCTGTCTGTCTAATATCTTTGCGTGGAGAGACTAACTATCTCCAGTGGGCAATAGACTTTGCGGATCAACACGAAAGCGCATGCGTTGTAGGCTTAGATATCTCACCGGTACAACCGAAATTCGTCCCTCCCAACTGTAGTTTCTATCTCAACGATATTGAGAAGGACTGGATGCAAAGAGGACAACTCGACTTCGTTCATCTGCGAGATATGGCTACCAGCATAAGAAATTGGCATGGAGTTTTTGAACAAGCTATGCGGTAAGCTCTAATCACATTTTAATCATAAGTTCACTCACATCTCCAGGCACCTCAAGCCAGGTGGCTATATCGAACTTCAGGAATTTTGCTTTCCCTATCTTTGTCATGAATCTTGGAACAAGTCTTCGAAAATACTTAATTGGTCCAAACACTATATGAGAGCATGCAGTGAAATCGGCTTGAACCTGCAAGCACCTCTAAAGTGGGAGGAAGACCTTCGAAAATCCGGATTTGAAGACGTTCATATAGAGAAAAGAATCTTGCCACTAGGGACGTGGGCCAAAGGCAAGGAGAACAAGATTTCTGGAGTATTTGCTCTTGAGAATTTGCTTGAAGGAGTTGACGCTATGAGCCATGTCTTTACGACTGCACTTGGTTGGAGCAAGGAGAACGCTGAGAATTTGGCTGCACAAGTGAAAAGTGAGGCTTTGAGGAGCAAAGTACCTTTATTTCAATATGTTTACTTTTGTTATGCAAGGAAACCAGAATAAGGCATTCTGCTTTTTCAACGAAATATTCTCCAAGTCCCAGACTTAAGGGTATACTGCCCTAACGCTCCCTTTGAAAGATCCAGCTCCTTTCATAGTTGAGGTATCTCTACAATCACCTATGAGATGGTTCAGATCGGTGTCTTGCAGTTGATTAATTTGTCTTCATTTACCGCATTTCTCATCCAGCCGATACTCACTACGACCCATAAGTGCATGCTTATCCACAACCATTTCGGTACTTACATTGCGACCACGTTTGCTGGACAGCGTTTGTGTGTTTCTTGATATCTAGTACACCATGCTTTGACTGTGTATCGTAGGTGACCACAACTATATTTAACTTGAGTATAGTCGCACATCTTAAATCAAGTTCCGACTTTCGAGGGTCACAAATGCTAACACCGGCGGAAGGCAGCAATAAGTATGTCAACCTACCACCTCATGATTCAGTTTCTGACATTTCCTGGTTCTTCTAGACTACGTATTCGGTAAGCACGTCGATCTTAGTTGCAGCTCATGCTGGAAATAGTGGAAGCAACGCAGCTACCTAAAGCGGTGTGGCGTGGTGAAGCTGATAAGCGCGTAATTTCCAAATCAGCTCAATTTATATCGAATCAGCTCTACAATGATGCTTTTCCACCGTATCGAAGAGATCTGGGCACAAAGCTACACCTTCACCCTAACCCTTTAGGTGTCGGTACCACTAAAGACGTGCTATAGTTCTATCTAGCTGATCATAGTCACCCTGGACACTATTAAGCAATCCAACCTCCATGCCGTTTACAGAACTAGCACGACTTGTATTTGGGACTTGAGGATACTCCTCTCCTTCATAGTCCCATTGTGGATGCTCCATGTCCCCGTCCCTTTGATGAGCCTCAGAGAGCTCGAGATTTTCAGGCAATGGCTGAGTTATGTCGATGGCCGACTTTATCATGCTGTCCTCCAGTGTATCCTCTGGCTTATCCTCCACCACATCAACAGCTGTTGCAGAGCTGTCAAAACTTCGTACAGTAGCGGGTGGTTTTACGGGAAGCTCAGGATCGGATGGTGACATACCAATCTCTTCTTGACTAGACTGATGAGAATTCATGCCCTCAGCTTTTCGGCGAGCCTCTGTAATCTTAAAACCCTCAGAAGATAGTCGCGACATCTCGAGATCCTGCTTGTTTGATCCATCACTCAATTTATCATGTACTCTACCCTCCACCTCTGTCTCTGTCGGGGGGTTGTCAAAACTCCGCGCAGAAGCAAGTGGTTCAGGAGGGATTTCAGGTTCAAAGTAAGAGCTCGGCTTTGATTTCGCTGATTGACGTGCCTTATTGATTTTTGGACGGAAGACGCGTGCAGTCACCATGAGATAGAATGCGAGGGTATGGTAGGATATAGGGTATGTCTGTCAGACTATTAGTAATGTTAACGCATTTCAGTGAAGTTCCATACCCAAAGAACAAAAAAGTCCCGATATTGGAGATGGAGATAATCGTCCCTATATTCGATACGCAGGTAATCATCTTGTAATTTTACCAAGAAGAACGTAATTAGAATTGACATAAAACCAAAGAGGCATGTATCTATTGTAACCTTCTGTATGCGTACCGCCAGCAAACGGAAGATATGGCCAACACAACCTTGAATAGTCAGTCCAAGTGAGATTGCTTGGACACATGGTGTGACCGGTTTCCTATGATTAATTGAGTATCCATCATATTGAAATCCATATCAAAGCACTTACTCTAAGACCACTACTACAATGATGCCAATGAAGCTGGCAAGATCGAGAAGGATAAATAATGCGATAATCGACATCGCCTTGCTCACTGATATAATACGGGTTCGTACGGACCAAACGAAGAAGTACGTCTAGTCAGTCAGCCTCAGCTTAGGCTTGTAGAGCACTTCAAGAACGCCTACATCGATTCCAGCTGTCAGTGCAGCTGCGAACGTTACGCACCACAAGGCGGTTGCCTCAAACCTGATGCTAGAAGAAACATTACTGAAACTCAAACATATGACTGGTAGAGCTGATATCGCAACTAGGAGGAAACTGAAAGAGGCAAGCAATGGTAACACATATCTCCGTTTTGTGAATGTATACCATGCAACAAGAATGCTGCTGCCTGTGGCCGGTGCAAATAGCAGGAAGGCGAATGTTAGAACGTATGGACTATGAACAAACATATTGAATCGAATGGAAAGAAAGAAGGCAACTGATATGAGCAGCCACCAGGCGTTCTGTTAAGAAATCGGGCGAAACTGTTCAACAGCCCGTGGACGCCGCAAAGTATAATAATATACGCGACACCTGGATGGACATCCCCCTTGCCCCATTGATTGACCGATCATAACTTGTCATGGTCACTAAATCATTGTTACCAGCGAAAAAGGAAGTAGATTGAGTGGCTTAGGAAATGGTTGCTCTCCTACCGTGTAAAATAATTCACAGATCCGTCCACATCAGGCGAACTGATGAAGTTGAGGGAGAGGATCCTACCCAATTGGCTAGTTAACAAGCGTGATCCGGCTGCCTGGAACTGTGGCTTTCGGCTTCAGGACCCACCTTGGCTCCGAGGCTTTTTGGCTTATGCAGGGATGAGGCAGTGCTGTCCCCTGGAAGCTAACAGAACCGCTCTTTACCCCAGCTGACATGAAAATAGCGCCTAACAATCAAGTGAAATCTACTCTCACACAAAGTCCTTTCCGAATCTGATCGTGAGTTACGCAGGGGTGTAACGTGAGTAATGAGTAAGCAGCTTGAGCGGTGGCTGAGCAAACCTGAGCTCGCCATGAGCCGACGCGAGCCTGCGTGATTGTACCTGATTTGTGCCTGAGCTCGCCGTGAGCCAACATGAGCCAGCGTGATCATGCCTGATGTCCTCCCTGAGCAGCATGAAGAGGGTCTGAAATTGGGCCCCAATCAGCTTGTGGGGATGGGAGGTGTCAAAGGCTGACTGGTCCCATTTTCGGGCCCATAGAACTAGCCTTCCATGGCTTAGCCCTTTGACCCCTGCACCGGCAACACTTTCCTTTCATCCACAGTCCTCAAGACCATTCATATAATCAAATACACATATTCAGCGACTGGTACTGGTAATACTCTTTGTAATCTTCGCGTATGAGCTTGGTATAGACCCAATATTCATTCAAATAGACGGAGCAGAGTTTGCAGAGTTGCAGAGATTCTATGCCATTTTCCAAAGCCCCTAACAACAGTGGCCGTAGGCTCACCAACTCTACAGTAAGTTTGGTCTAATCTACTCTACTCAGACTACTCAGAGGAATGCTGCCACTGAACACGCAAGGCAGATTCTCAGATGCTTGCACGAGAATTGATAGGGGACCATAGAACAAAACATCACCATGAAGGAGTGTAGGATTCGCGGCCGCGGCTAGGTAGCGTCTCATAGACTGACGAATAGCTCGACAGAGCACCCCCCCAAGCAAGCCGGAGGTACGCATTACTGGCGATCCGCCATCGTCTCACAGCCAGGCTCAAGGAGTTACAAGCCTTTGGTGACGTATCTAGGAGCGAGCTGGCGATATCCGATTGGAGAACGAGGCAGTCATCGAGACAGTTCGACCGTACTAAGGGAGGCTGTAAGGACCAGGAGCTAGCGGATCGTCTGTGTAGCGAGTCAACCCAATGCTCACCGGGAGGAAAACCCGCGAG
The DNA here is from genome assembly GCF_000836295.1 of Verruconis gallopava. Classification (NCBI taxonomy): domain Eukaryota; kingdom Fungi; phylum Ascomycota; class Dothideomycetes; order Venturiales; family Sympoventuriaceae; genus Verruconis; species Verruconis gallopava. The sequence continues at coordinate 4,993 of NW_015622294.1, read as the reverse complement.
ACATCGTTCTGTCAAGCGCCTCCTGCTGCCTGAATTGTGATGTGAGCGGTGCATGATGCATAACAAGCATGGCACAGACAGCTAGTGCCAGCGGGTCTTCAGAGTGTGACATGATGCTGGGGTGATACACCAGTAGCATCCGCGCGTGGTACTGCCTGGTGGCTATGACTAGCCAGCTCGGCAGCTCGACATTCATGTGAGCTTGCTGTGATGGAGGTTGCATCGGCAGCCACCTCTTCCTTATCCGTATGGCTTGCCATAGATGGTTGATCCACAAGTCCACCACTTTGCCGGTCTTGCCGGTCAGGCGCTGGGGTTGAATGGCTGAGCTGAGGTTCTATCTGTTGGAACACCCTGACAGATGCGAGCGGCGCATGATGCATAATGAGCATGGTATAGACAGCTGGTGCCAGTGGGCATCCAGATCGTAACCTGAAGATGGAACAACAGCGTCATGTACGTAAGCTGAATAGACACAAGAAGTCCTGGTATCCTTGTGAAGACTCGTCATATGGCGTTAAAGCAGATGGCTTATCTTTGCTTCCAGGCATGTTCAGACTCTCGACTTGGCTGAAGACTAGATATTAATTCGTTGGGGAAAATACTGTTAGTATTCGCATGATCCAACAAGTTGGTAGTGAAATGCTACGCCACTATCACCGCATAACCTGGTATTTATGCCATGCAATTCAGCGAGGATGGAGACCGGAACATTGCCCATTGTTCAAAGGTGGTGTTCATTCGTGAAGCGTAGGGAGTATTCCAGGCAAGCAGCGGGATCTCTCATACCCACAGCATGCGATGTTTCGGTCTGGCTGACGGGCAAGTTCGTGGCCTAATGCCTTCCGGACCTTGCTTTTTGATCGCCCTGTTGCTGTGCTGCTTTGTATTCAATCTCTGCGTAGATGGTGGTCAGAGTCCGAGAGCATGTTGAATTAGTGCAACCAGAGTCCTAGGCATAAGGTATGTCGATGTGAAATGCTACGGGCTGGAAAATCGCCAGAACGGTCATACGCGAAGCATTTACTACCTCATATGCAGTATCGTCGTACTTTATGGCTACGTACTACATGTATTTCCCCTTCTTTACCTGCGAGGTGAAGTGCGGTGCTGCAGCGCTCGATATTGCGGACCGACAGAATGCCCACCGCATGACACTTGCCGTGGGAGCTACCGTCGAGCTCTTTCGACTCGTTGGTCGTGAAGTGGAGCTTCACCGGAAGATTCTCGCCTTCTCAGTCTCGCATAACCACAGCTCAGTAAGGATCTATGGACACTACCCAGTCATTAATGGGAAGGATACTAAGTACTACCGCCATCCGATACGCAAGTTAGATTTCACAGAGCTGGATGGAAGGGAGAAATGGACGGCATACAAGTTCGCCAAGGATATCTATGATATATGGATGCCGAATTATTTCAAATGGCTATGTTCGGCCATAGATCAAATCCCGGCAGATCTGGATTTCAGCGTTCCATAACTTTCCTAGAGCTTCGGGCTTTCACAAGATCTTAAGCGCCACCATCTCTCAGGATTGAGTCAGCCTGATTCTCAATTACAAGAGTTCAGTCAGCATAGTAATGAAGGCGCAAGAGACACCACCCCCAATATGTCCTTTCTCCGCCAGTAGTTATTACCAAAGTCTACTCATGGATGTAATGCAATCGCACAAACGACTAAGTTAGATGACTGGTTTTGCAGTCTGCGTGACCCTGATCATCCATGCAGAATCAAACGCGCAGACTGAATCTGTATAAAGCGCCATAGCGGAATCGGTGCTATGGTTTCTGTAAACCTAGATTTTAGAAATTACGCGCTTGTTCCTCTAATTAAGCGCTCTGGTCTCAAGCGTACTATATAAGCATCTCGGCTAATTACACAGCTTGTATACGCGGCTACATCTTCTAAAATTTCTCTGCAACAATGGCTATCGACTGGAAGCTAGATATGTCGATAGCTGAGTTCATAGCGTAGATAAAATCACCCAAAGCTAGAAGGCCCCCGCCCACGAACCATTTTCCACAAGACCGCCAGTGGGGGGCGGACGCCTGAAATAGGAATCACGTGAACAAGAAGGCTTGCATAGCCATAAAATTTAGGGATGATATCGAATTCAAAACTGACATGCTGCTACTCCTCCTCGTCGTCCTTCCTTTGAGAGGTCTCTGCACGCCGAAGTCAGTGGGCCAGTGGGGCATTTACGCTGTTGTGGGGAGATCGATTTCCACACATCCTCCCTTATGACACAATGTCTACTTTCGTGCAGAAACCCCAATGTGCGTGGTAAGGTAGAAGAGAATACAGTATACGATGTGAGGAGAGAGGCAATATAAACACCGTAGAAGATACAATCAACCCCGCATACAATGGTTCGCCCATTCATTCATCGTTTGGAATGGAAAGAAAAAAAATACTATTGCGAGTTCACCGACTCTGTATCCCACATGCCCCCATCTATGATGGTGACTGCCGATTCCGTAAGTCCTAAGCCTGGGCTAAGCGATGGCGCCGCAGTCGGCGTCTTTGTCCCGAGGTTCTCCCCTTCCCCAATGGGAAGGTCAAAGTCGTCCGGGTCGCTTGCGCATCCGATCAGTCCATCAGCCACCCTCCTTTTGAACAGGCGACTCTTGAAACCTTGCGCCAGGCACTTAGTCGCAGACCATCGTGAAGTGACCTTGGTCTCAATCATGCGAACCAGGATCTGGATGGCCGGGTCATCTTCTTCGTCCTCCAACTTTTCGAGGAGTAGCCTAACCCATTCATCAAGCCAAGTGTACCACTGATCGTCAGAGACTTTCTCGTTCCTCTTTCTCGCTACCGGGACGTTTGGGGGGTTCGGAAGGTGGTACATCCATTCGTAGACCATGACGCCAAGCGAAAAGATGTCCACCAAGGGCCCGTGGCCGGAACTCAGACCAGGAAACACCTCGGGCGCCGCGTACTTCAGCGTGCCACAGAAAGTCTGCAGCGGAGCCGTGGAGGTTGTAACCTTGGCCAGACCAAAATCAGCGATGACGACCTTGAAGAACGGATTCCTCTCGACCAAAATGTTCTCGGGTTTAAGATCGCGGTGGACCACCCCTTTTGCATGGAGGTGCTTGAGGCCATCGAGTATCTGTCCCCAAGCCGTGACGTATTCGTCGTAAGCGATACTGGCGTCGGTAATGTTTCCAAGGGGATAGTAATCCATGATGATGGCGGGCTCTGGGGCCTCCCGAAGCTCAAAAACCTGAACCACGTTCGGCTATATGGTAATTAGCTGTATGTCGTAGGTAAAATAATAAGCGGCGCAGCAAAACTGACATGGGGGTTGTCTCTCATGATAGCAAACTCTCTCCGTATCTTCATGAGCCAGTCCGGGTCAGGGTCGTTGCGCAGCCTCTTGTTTCGATTTGGTGGAGGGTTAAATATCTTGGCGGCAAAGGCCTTCCCATCTCGTGCCTTGATGATCTTCATGACTTTACCAAACGTTCCCACTCCAACATTCTTGACCACATAGTAAACGAGCCTGTCACGTGGAGTTGGAGCCTCGCTAGGTGCTTGGGTCGACGGCTCGCTGTCCAAGCCAAGTGCCTCAACGCCAGGAGGGTCAACCTTGCTCCTCTCAGCTGCTCTCTGACACTTCTCCACAAACGCCCGCAGGTTCTTGACGTAGCGAGCGGTTCCTGCTCTGTGGTTGGGAAACTCAGTCCTGATGGCGAGGCTACTGCAGTGGATCGTCGTCTCTTCGAATCCGTCTGGAGCGCCGGGCGGATATGCCAGGAGCCAGGTCTCCTTCTTCCGCACTTCCTTTTGGTTCAAGCCGTTTTGGCCGACTGCGGTGCCGTGCGTCGAGTGGTAGTCGTGAAGCCAGATTCTCAGAGTCTTATCCACAGTAATGTTACACTAAACTTTAGTTGGTAAGAGGCCAGGCATAATAGCAGTCCAACTTACCTGCCTACCGCTGATTCCTTTCGTTCCGCGGTGCCCCAAGAGGATATGAGATAAGATCGGGTTTGTGCCCAGCTGTAGCCCGTTCTCAAGGTTGTCCAATGCCAGCAGCTTCGAGAAAGACACAACTAGACGGTTGACGTTACTGGCCATCTCCTCCTCCTTCTCGTCGTCCGACGGTGAGTCTTCGGCAGGGGTGGTCTCACGACTGTCTATGGTGGGCTCCGATGCCACACCTCCAGTTGCTTTGCAGAACCACCTCGAGTTGTGCTCCAGTTCAAGGGCACTACCCGCCTTATTCTTTTGATCGTGCGCCGTGATCACGGCGAAGACATCAGAATCGTACATAGTGGCTGGAAGTAATGAGACGTGTTAGCTGCTACTATCCGGACCGTCCATGGCTTGATATATGAATCGCCCTAAAGATAGGATCTTGACGCGATGGAATCATGCCTATGCAACAGCTGGTAAGAACGGGACGGCTATCCTGGCGCCTCGCACTATCGATTGGCTACAATGTCGCCATAGGTGAAGCTCGAAGGAGTCGCACAACCCTGGCAGACCTGGGCAGTGTTTTACTTCGCAATGCATCACAGCCATGGGGGGTAAGAGCGGGACAGATGTCGCAACATGAATCCCTGCCTGCAACCCCTAAGCAGGGATTATGGGCTAAATTAGATACCTAGGGTATCTGTAAGGTCTGATTGGTGCAGACCTGCGGATCCCACTCGGTGTGGGGCGCTGGTTGCTTAGCAAAGTGTATGCCGTTTGCTCACTCTTCTGTTCTCCAACCTCACGAAAACAACCCACCACTGGTGCATTCACCACAACAAGCCTTTCTCCGCACAATGATCTCACCAACTCAATCTTTTGTCGACAATTTGGTTGCACGAGCTACAGTCAAGACATACGGCGATATCAGGTAACGTGATGCCTCGTGATGGCCTTCCAACCAAAACGCCAATTGATGCTAATGCTCCGGCTTCTGCGGACAGTATTATCGCCCTCCCAGGCGTCGAGACACTCCCCGAGTCCCAACGCATCACAGTTCTCAAGAAAGCA
>NW_015622293.1:14645-15229 GCF_000836295.1 Verruconis gallopava | reverse complement strand
TCTCCTGGGTCCTTATTTTCACTGTGCTCCCAAAATCCACAATCCTGGACTTGGCAATGGCTAATTGGTAACGCCTAATGGAACTTATGAGCCATATTCGTTCGAACATCTGGGTGTCGTTCTAAAATTCCCTGAATTGCCGTTTCATCCCGTGGTCCCGTGTTTTGATTCGGTCCCTAACGGTAAGTACTGTGAGAGCCTTTCCTGAGCATAGTAATCTTCTGTGCTTGCGCGCCAGTTCTCAAAGCCTTGATCGATTGTTTTTTAGGCTTTAAATAGTTTTGAGCAAAATGTCCTGGTTGGCCACATTTAAAATAATTTCCCGAATTTTTTTTAAAATTCTTGGGCTTTCTCGGGGCTTGATCGCCTTTCTGGAGCTTATTAATCTCTATAGGCTGCGGTCCATAGTAATCTGTAGAATGTCATGGTCTCCCGTGATTGGGTTGGTATCTGGGCGTCTTTCCTTGCCTGTCAAGTTTGTTTTCAAATAAGATGGAATCGACCCTAATTGCAGATTCAATGAGCTTAGTAAGGGTAGATATCTCTTTCTTCCTAAGCCGTAGCTGAGCTTTGACTTCTGGTTT
>NW_015622293.1:8766-10964 GCF_000836295.1 Verruconis gallopava | reverse complement strand
TAAGATAGTTATGTTTGTGACTTAGAACGGTATGAGCTTCAGAAGTATGAGAAGGTATTCAAACTAACTACTAGCTATGCTAGACAGTTGAATCACAAAGAGGTGTAATGCCAGTAGGGACAGGATGTTTATATAGACCTTTGTTCCAGTGTCCTTGTTGCCTGATTCTCAGCGATCATTCTGATCATGAATGATCAGACTGATCACTAACTGCATTCCTGATTCGTTTAATCCTTCTGAGCGAATCACAACCTTTCGCTTATGCAGACTGATCACCTCGATCATGAATGATCAACATGATCGCTCTCCCTTCACGTGATCACCATGTTACCTCGTAACAATAATATATAGGGTCTAGACCCCAAATATGTAATTGTCACGCAACCACCCTTTGCGCATGAGGATCGCTCAAAAAGACAGGCTATACTAGCTCAATTAGCTAGTATAGCTGGGTGGTATAATATATATACCCTTACAGTAATAATCCCAGATATGCAACACTAAACGCATTTTTGTCGCACTCTAGACGCATTTATTACTCTAATACCACCTTAAGGATTTAAAAAACCAGTTGTTGGTATAGATCGTGCGTCACAAAAGACAGGGCCATGAAAGGCTGGAGCCATAAAAGGCTATAAGACCAATGAAGTCTTTGTATTAAAGAGTACTTTTCTATATATTAAAAATCTCTCTTTTTTTAATCTCCCTCTCTTATATATTTTGTTTTCTCTCTCTCCCTTTATACCCCTTAAGATTAAGGGGTACTCTATACCATATTCGGTTAGTACTATCACTCCTCCCTTTTTGGTATATCATATATTGAGATATATGGATACCAGTAAATTATAATATTTAACTTATAAAGGCTATTTATATATTATCCATATATAGCAATATATGATATTGTTAGGAATACTTTCCCAGTACCAACTAGCTTCGCTAATGTAAGTGTTACGAGGTAACACGTGAGCAGTCATGTGGGTACGATTCTGATTATTTTGCTTATTTTGAGCAAAATGAGCGCATCAACCAATGGTTGATGGCTAGGGTATTACTAATTAGTAAAGGTAATTATTCTATTTATTTTAAATAGAATAAGTAGAATAAGTAAGATAATAAGGATACTAAGAATAAAATCTATATAAATATCCTATCTTTACTAGTATTATACTTCTTTATAATTCAACTATCTAGTTTATCTAGTAGTTAGTTTAAATATATTCCTATACTTTTAAAGCTTATACTATTCTAAATTATAAATATAATTATCTTATTATATTCCTTTTATAATAAACTCTAGTTATACTTTATTTCTTTACTTTAGGAAGCTAAACCCTTCTAAAATAACTTATATTAGTAAAACTAGTTAATATTAGGAAAGTATTTTTAATAAAAATTAAATTACTAAATTATTAAATAGGGAAAGGAATAATATCTTATATCTATTATCTCTAAAAGAAATAGTAGAAGTTAATAATAATCTAATCTATTAAAGAAAAAGATTAAAATTACTTTAAATATAAATATTACTAAATTATTAATATTTAAAATAGTAATATTATTATTACCTTTTTTACTATTAAAAGATCTGGAAATTCTACTAGATATTTAATTATCTGATAGTTCTGATTTATCTAATTTAAATTTTAACTCTGGAAGTAAAGTGTTACGAGGTAACATGGTGATCACGTGAAGGGAGAGCGATCATGTTGATCATTCATGATCGAGGTGATCAGTCTGCATAAGCGAAAGGTTGTGATTCGCTCAGAAGGATTGAACGAATCAGGAATGCAGTTAGTGATCAGTCTGATTATTCATGATCAGAATGATCGCTGAGAATCAGGTAACAAGGATACTGGAACAAAGGTCTATATAAACATCCTGTCCCTACTGGCATTACACCTCTTTGTGATTCAACTGTCTAGTTTACCTAGTAGTTAGTTTGAATACATTCTCATACTCTTGAAGCTCAGACTATTCTAAGTCATAAACATAACTATCTTATTGTATTCCTTCCACAATAAGCTCTTATTATACATTATTCCTCTGCTCTAGGAAGCTAAACCCTTCCGAAGTAGCTTATATTAGTAAAGCTAGTCGGTATCAGGAAAGTATTCCTAACAAAAGTTGAATCACCGAACCATTGGATAGGGCAAGGAACAATATCTTATGTCTACTGTCTCTAAGAGAAGTAGCGG
>NW_015622293.1:0-2303 GCF_000836295.1 Verruconis gallopava | reverse complement strand
TGTTACGAGGTAACATGGTGATCACGTGAAGGGAGAGCGATCATGTTGATCATTCATGATCGAGGTGATCAGTCTGCATAAGCGAAAGGTTGTGATTCGCTCAGAAGGATTGAACGAATCAGGAATGCAGTTAGTGATCAGTCTGATCATTCATGATCAGAATGATCGCTGAGAATCAGGCAACAAGGACACTGGAACAAAGGTCTATATAAACATCCTGTCCCTACTGGCATTACACCTCTTTGTGATTTAACTGTCTAGTTTACCTAGTAGTTAGTTTGAATACATTCTCATACTCTTGAAGCTCAGACTATTCTAAGTCATAAACATAACTATCTTATTGTATTCCTTCCACAATAAGCTCTTATTATACATTATTCCTCTGCTCTAGGAAGCTAAACCCTTCCGAAGTAGCTTATATTAGTAAAGCTAGTCGGTATCAGGAAAGTATTCCTAACAAAAGTTGAATCACCGAACCATTGGATAGGGCAAGGAACAATATCTTATGTCTACTATCTCTAAGAGAAGTAGCGGAAGTCAACAACAGTCTGGTCCACCAAAGAAGAAGGTTGAGGTTACTTCAAGTACCAGTGCTGCTGGGCTATCGACACACAGAGTAGCAGTACCTCCGCCACCTCCGCCACCACCAAGAGATCCGGAAGTCCTACCAGACGCTCAATTGTTTGACGATTCTGATTCATCCGACTCGAATTCTGATTCTGGAAGCGAGAACCTCTTTGACGACGACATGGCTCGACCGAAAGTGAATCCACCTGAACCCTTTAAGGGGGAATAATCCAAATATGAAGCTTTTAGGTCTCAGCTTGGGATTTATATTTATTGGAACCAGGATAAGCTCGACTCTGAGGAAAAGAAAGTCATGTGTGCTGTGTCCTACTTAAGGGGAAGCGCATATACTTGGATCCAGAGACGGGTTGATCAATACATCTTGAAGAAAGGAGACGTTCCGCATGATGTCAAAAGGATCTTCCAGAGTTATTCAGTATTCATGGGAGAAATGGATCAGTACTTTCAGCGAGTTGATGAAGCTCATCTAGCTGAAAAGAAGTTATTGGAACTACGCCAAAAGTCAGATGCAAGTTCCTATGCGGTCGAATTTGAGAAATGGGCGGCAATTTTGAAATGGAACGACGACACACTTCGAACAAAGTTTTTTGCAGGGCTCAAACCAGAAGTCAAAGCTCAGCTACGGCTTAGGGAGAAAGAGATATCTACCCTTACTGAGCTCATCGAATCTGCAATTAGGGTCAATTCCATCTTATTTGAAAACAAACTCGATAGGCAAGGAAAGACGCCCAGATACCAACCTAATCATGAGAGACCACGACGTTCTACAGATTACTATGGACCGCAGCCTATGGAGATTAATAAGCTCCAGAAAGGCGATCAAGCCCCGAGAAAGCCCAAGAATTTTAAGAAAAATTCGGGAAATTGTTTTAAGTGTGGCTAACCAGGACATTTTGCTCGAAACTATTTGAAGCCTAAAAAACAATCGATCAAGGCTTTAAGAACTGGCGCGCAAGCACAGAAGATTGCTATGCTTAGGAAAGGCTCTCACAGTACTTACTGTTGGGGACCGAATCAAAACATGGGACCACGGGATGAAACGGTAATTCAGGGAATTTTGGAACAACACCCAGATGTTCGAATGAACATGGCTTATAAGTTCCATTGGGCGTTACCAATTAGCCATTGCCAAGTCCAGGATTGTGGATTTTGGGAGCACAGTGAAAATAAGGACCCAGGAGAACCATCATGGGAATATCCTTATGGACCACCTAAGGTTTCGTTCACGCAAGTACGACGAATACTCCAGATTGAGGGTATTAAGAGCAATGATTGTCATGTGCATCATGAGCACCTTCCAATCAATCTCTGCACGGCTTGGGGATGCTAATGTCCAAGGCACCGAATACTATTGATGTAATGGGGAACCCTTGACAAAGAAAATATGTTAATTAATGTTGGACCATCACCACACGGAATCCAAAGTGCAATTGGAAATCTCGATCCTGAAGAAAATAAGTTAATGGAAAATGTCTATAAATGCATCATAAAACTCATCTATATGACTGATGATTCGATAAGAAGGGCTATTATATGGGTTTTGCCTAAGGACCTGTACCGTATTGGATTTCAGATGAACGCGGACCCAGATTCTGAAGATCCGCAGAAGTTATATCGACTGAACCTGCAAATAACAAAAGTAATGTCCAACCCGGATGGAAGTTCCGAGGAATGGGAGTCAGGCGAAGAAACGCTTGATGACGGTGAAAGCGAGC
>NW_015622292.1:15218-15900 GCF_000836295.1 Verruconis gallopava | reverse complement strand
TAAAGAAAGTAAAACAAAATATATATCTTCAATATATAAGTTTTCTTCTATATAAATCTTACTAAGCTTCCGCCCTCCAATAGCATAGCTTAACACTATAATTATTTTAATTATTCTTAAGTAAAATAATTGCTTATACTAATTAATAATACCCTAACTATTAATTATTAGTTGATATACTCATTCTACTTATTAATAAGTAGAATAATTATAATTATTCTTATATAACTGCTTATATATTACTTTATAACACCATTCCCCTCCTTAATAAACTTATCCTAAGCTTTAATACTTAAGGAGCCTAATAACTGCTGAAAGGAAAGTAAAGGTATCTTTAATCTCTTCTTTCTACTATAAATATCTTACTTCTAAAATTAAAGAGTCCAGGAGCATTACTATTTTTAATTATAAATATTATTTAATCTATAGCCTAATTTACATTACTATATCTTCCCTAAAAAATATTAAATATATAAACTATATTTATAAAGGTATAAAGTATATTTGTTAAGCTTTGGTATTGGAGGGCGGATGCTTAGTAAGATTTATATAGAAGAAAACTTATATATTGAAGATATATATTTTGTTTTACTTACATTACAAAACTGAGGTAGGTCCTATTGCTTATATAGACTAATTACCCCGCTTTTCATACAACCTCGGTTAGTTGAATACCTCAGTT
>NW_015622292.1:9566-11256 GCF_000836295.1 Verruconis gallopava | reverse complement strand
CCTTAAGCTATTATAAGTAGGATAATTTAGGTACTTATATATAGCTTATTTTGATCAGGTATCTTATATTTATTTTAGGTTAAGACCTCTGAAAAATGCTTGCTATTTAGGTCCTGTAAGTATTTTAGTAAATCCTTTAGCTATTATTTTGTTAGTAGGAATATATAGAAGGTCTATATTATTCTCTACTATATAATATCTGATAAAGTGATATATTATATCTATATACTTTATTCTAGTATAATATAATAGATTTTTAGATAATACTATTACAGATTAACTATCTGTATAGATTATCTTACTATTATTAATAGCCTTATTAAAGATATGAAGTTCTTTTATAAAACTATTAATAAATAGATTTTCTTTTATAGCTTTTTTATAGGCTATATATTCAGCTTCACAGCTACTTATAGCAGGGGTTTTTTGAAGTTTAGAAAACCATATTATAGGTGCTGATTATGCTATTTGATTTTCTTTACAAGGTTCTTATATAAAGAAAAATATATAACCTGATATTAATTTTCTTGCTATAAGATTACCCCCCCAATCTAAATCTATATAACTAGTTAGGTTTATTAGACTAGATTGATTTATTATATAGGATAGGCAGTATTTACTAGTATTTAATAAATACCCCTATAGATGATTTATAGCTTGGAAATATTCTTAACTAGGATTAGATATAAATCTAGCTAATAAGTAAACACTTATTACTAGATCGGGTCTGGTCCATATAGTAAGGTATATAAAAGATCCTATTTCTTGCTGAAATTATTTTATATCTCTTATATTTGCTTTACTTGTATTTTCTACTAGTTTTATACTAGTAGGTAGTGGTGTTTTCCTAAGTTTGACTGTGGATTTTTTAAACTTGCTAATAATATTATATATATAGTCTTCTTAACTAATATATATATTATTAGCTTGTCTTTTTATTTGAATTCCTAGGAAGTGTTTAATCTCGCCTAGATTAGATATCTCTAATCCTTATAAGGTTAAACTTTGATATAGTATTTTTATTAGATGATAATTTTTAGTAAAAACTAATATATCATCTACATATACTACTAATATTATATCTTCTTTATAATATATAGCAGTATCTGTGATAGATTAGCAGAATTTTAATTTTTTAACTAATATATCAGTTAAAAATAGCTGCCACTGTCTTGCAGATTATTTTAGACCATATAAAGCTTTATTAAGCTTACAAACCTAATTAGGTTTTTCTTGGTCTATAAATCCTTGAGGTTGTTCTATATATACTTCTGTATCTATAGGTGTATTTAGGAATGCTTATTTTATATCCCATTATTCTATAGACCAGTTATAATATATAGCTATATATAATAAAATCCTTATAGTATTAGGCTTAGCAGTACTGGCAAATGTTTCTTTATAATTTATACCATATACCTGCATATAACCTTTTACTACCCAGTGAGCCTTATATTTTATAGAACTATCAGGTTTAATCTTCTTATTAAATACCCATCTACCCTATAAAACCTTTTAATTAGGTTTAGGTACTAGGGTCCATGTATTATTTTTAATAAGCTAATTAATTTCCTGATTACAAGCTTCTAAGTAATGCTCCTTATTAGGATAAGTCATTATCTCTTGATAGCTTATTAGTTCTATATCAGTTATTAAGGCTTATTCTAATAACTGATTATATAGGCTTTAC
>NW_015622292.1:5580-7245 GCF_000836295.1 Verruconis gallopava | reverse complement strand
ATATATCTTCAGATATATAAGGATTTTTTAGAGAATCAAGAGGTAATTCTCTAAATCTGCCTTCTAGTATTTTTACATCTCTCGACCAGATAGTCTTATTAGATATAAAATCTAGTAATTTATATTAATTTGATCTATATCCTATTAGATAACAGGGTTTTGATCTTGGATCCAGCTTATTTAATACCTAATTAGGTAGCCTTTGATAAGCTAATGATCCCTAGATTTTTATATTACTTATATTAGGTTTTTTACTTAATTTCATCTCATATGGGGTTTTAAAGCTTAATGAGCTATTTAGTGTCCTATTATATAAATAAATAGCTGCTATTATAGCTTTACCTTATAAGTATATAGATAAATTAGTATTAAATAATAAGGTTCTAACCTTATTAAGTAATATTCTATTTACCCTCTCAGCTATCCTATTTTATTCAGGTGTATATGGGGCTGAATAAGCAATTATAATCCCCTTTTCTAATAGATATTCTGCTAGGGCTTTTAACTTAAATTCATTATCTATTTAAATTATAGCCAATTTTTCGTTATTAGGCGCTTGTCTCTCTAATAGGCGGATATTTCTTATAATTACCTTATGTATATCTTTCCTTAATAATAATAGCTCGATAGAAAGATATTATAAGTAATTATCTAGAAATATAATATAATACTTATAGCTATTTAGCGTTTTTAGTGTAATAGGTCTGCCTATATCTATATATATTTTATATAAATATCTAGAACTATTAGTAGATGGTTCTTTACTAATATTTCTAGTAAGTTTTACTTATATATATATAGTGTAATCCTTTTGAGAGTTATCCTTAATAATAGTACCTTCTATATTATCTTATAATTTAGAAAGTACTTTATTATTAGGATGCGCCATCCTAGCATGCTATGGATCTTGTGTGATTTGATTTCCATCTGTAAGGAAAACTTGATTTTTAGTTTTCTTTATAGATTCTGTGAGGAAAATCAAGTCCTTATTTTCCTCTATTAGTTGTTGTTGCTTATTTATCTTAGTTTCTAAGATTATAAGCTTATTTTTATAGATTGCTTTAGCTATAGGTTTTCTATTTTTAGTAAGTTTAGTTTTACTAGCTAAACTAGTAATAACCACTCCATTTTTAATTACTTGGTTAACTGAAATTAAGTTAACCTATAATTCTGGAATATAAAGCATATCTTTTAGGATAGTAGGTTTATTAGTACTAGTAAATATAATACTAATATTACCTACTCCTAAAGCCTTTATTAATAATCTATTATTCCCCTAGATAATTATCTTATCTATAGGTGTAATAGATTGGAATATATCTTTTTTATTATAAATATAAATAGTAGCTCCTGAATCTAGTACCTATTTAATACTAGATTTAGTTTTTAATACCTGATTAGTAATAAAGATTAATTCTTCCCTATTATCTAATTCAGAGGTATTATTTATTGTCTTAGGCTTTAATTTAGGGTGCTTTATCCAGTATTTTTCTTCTATATGCCCTTTTTTATTGCAAGATGTGTATTTAGGTTTTTTAGGCTTATTACTTTTAGTAGGTAGAGTCATTTCTACATCTACTATATCTTTAGTATCAGCCTTTTTACCTAATCTCTTGCTTTCATCCAGCAGCTAACTAAATATCTAATCTAGATCTATTTCTTTTT
>NW_015622292.1:0-1455 GCF_000836295.1 Verruconis gallopava | reverse complement strand
TCCAGCTTATTTAATACCTGATTAGGTAGCCTTTGATAAGCTAATGATCCCCAGATTTTTATATTGCTTATATTAGGTTTTTTACCTAATTTCATCTCATATGGGGTTTTGAAGCTTAATGAGCTGTTTGGTGTCCTATTATATAAATAGGTAGCTGCTATTATAGCTTCACCCCATAAGTATGCAGGTAAATTAGCATTAAATAATAAGGCTCTAACCTTATTAAGTAATGTTCTATTTACCCTCTCAGCTATCCCATTTTGTTCAGGTGTATATGGGGCTGAATAAGCAATTATAATCCCCTTTTCTAATAGATATTCTGCTAGGGCTTTTGACTTAAATTCATTATCTGTTTGAATTATAGCCAATTTTTTGTTATTAGGCGCTTGTCTCTCTAATAGGCGGATATTTCTTATAATTACCTCATGTATATCTTTCCTTGATAATAATAGCTCGATAGAAAGATATCGTGAGTAATTATCTAGAAATGTAATATAATACCTATAGCCACTTGGCGTTTTTGGCGTAATAGGTCCACCTATATCTATATGTATTTTATGCAAATATCTAGAACTATTAGTAGATGGTTCTTTATTAATATTTCTAGTAAGTTTTACTTATATATATATAGTGCAATCCTTTTTAAGAGTTATCTTTAATAATAGTACCTTCTATATTATCTTATAATTTAGAAAGTACTTTATTATTAGGATACGCCAGCCTAGCATGCCATGGATCTTGTGTAATTTGATTTTCATCTATAAGGAAAACTTGATTTTTAGTTTTCTTTACAGATTCTGTGAGGAAAATCAAGTCCTCATTTTCCTCTATTAGTTGTTGTTACTTATTTATCTTAGTTTCTAAGATTATAAGCTTATTTTTATAGATTACCTTAGCTATAGGCTTTCTATTTTTAGTAAGTTTAGTTTTACTAGCTGAACTAGTAATAACCACTCTATTTTTAATTACTTGGTTAACTAAAATTAAGTTAACCTATAATTCTAGAATATAAAGCATATTTTTTAGGATAGTAGGTTTATTAGTATTAGTAAATATAATACTAATATTACCTACTCCTAAAGCCTTTATTAATAATCTACTATTCCCTTAAATAATTATCTTATCTATAGATGTAATAGATTGGAATACATCTTTTCTATTATAAATATGAATAGTAGCTCCTGAATCTAGTACCTATTCAATACTAGATTTAGTTTTTGATACCTGATTAGTAATAAAGATTAATTCTTCCCTATTATTTAATTTAGAGGTATTATTTATTGTCTTAGGCTTTAATTCAGGGTACTTTATCTAGTATTTTTGTTAAGCTATGCTATTGGAGGGCGGAAGCTTAGTAAGATTTATATAGAAGAAAACTTATATATTGAAGATATATATTTTGTTTTACTTACTTTACAAAACTGAGGTAGGTCCTGTTGCTTATATAGACCAATT
>NW_015622291.1:1700-16282 GCF_000836295.1 Verruconis gallopava | reverse complement strand
CGCGGTGAAATCGAATTAGGAAGTCAGTTTAGTTCAGGAGTCCAGTTGGCCAACGTTAGGTAACGTTGGGTCATGTTAGGTCATGTTAGCTGATGTCGGTGCTGCTTTAATCAGACAGGCAACAGGATGGTGCCAATCACGTGTCATAGGGGTGACCCCATGACACCCCCTACCACTTATTTTAGAGATTCTGGACTGACTAAGTGGCGCAAAGATTTTCACAAAGTTAGATCTTAAGAATATATACTATAGAATATGTATTAAGGAAGGCCATAAGTAGAAGATAGCATTTTGCACGCGCTATGGCTACTATAAGTACCTAATAATATTATTTAGCTTAGTTAATACACCTGTAACATTCCAGGCATATATTAATAAGGCGTTAAAGAACTATATCAATACCATATATATCATGTACCTTAACGACATCCTCATCTACTCAGAGGACTGAGAGTCCCACGTGCGGGATGTACGCGCAATACTTACGTAGCTGTAAGCGCATAACCTATACTATAACCTTGAAAAGTATAAGTTCTTTATTAATAAGGTTAAGTTTCTCGGCTTCATGGTTAGGACAGATAGTATATATATAGATAGAGCAAGAGTAGTGACTATTGAGGAATGGCCTATACCAATAACCCTGAAGAAAGTATAAATGTTCCTTAGGTTTTATAACTTCTACAGATGATTTATTAAAGATTATATAAAGATTATAAGGGGCTTAACCAACCTCATAAAGGGAATAAAAAATGGTAAGCTGATAAAACCATTTAAATAGACTGAAAGTGCAGAGCAGTTATTTCAGATACTATAAGACGCATTTATAATAGCACTAGTTATCAGATATTTTAATCCAGAACTACCAATTAGGGTAGAGACAGATATATCGCAATTCGCGATAGTAGGGATATTATCCTAGTGTAACAGAGAGGGCTAATAGCACCTAGTAGCATTCTATTCACGCAAGATAAAAGATGCTAAGATAAGGTATAAGATATATAATTAAGAGTTACTTATAATTATAGAGTGTTTTAAGCAGTAGAGGCATTATCTGGAGGGAAGTACTACTCCAATTAAAGTCTATACAGACTATAGAAATCTGACTGGACTTATAAGGGTTGCGCAGCTTAATAGTAGGTAAGCCAGATAGGCTATACTATTAGTGGGGTATGACTTTGTCCTTCACCACTATATAGGTCTATCTAATCCTATAGATACGCCCTCAAGACGCCCAGACTATATAATAGAGGAAAGACTGTTAGACAACCTGCTTCTAATACTACACCAAAAGTTGGCGGTGTTACCAGAAAGTGCTATATACATAACCCTGGTGCTTAAAAATAGATTAAAAGTGATTAGGCACATAGGGTAACAGCTAGAGACTAGTCTAGAGTGCAGGGAGGCGAGCCTCTGTAGCGATGCTATGACTACAGCCTTACATAATCTTTATATATCCCGGATATAGGAAGAGTGCAGGTATTATAGGTAGTAAATAGCGGGGTAAGTAGGGAAAAGCACCTACCTATGTTATGTCGTTATAAGAGCCATGGAAGGTAAAGCAGCCTATATAGAAAAGGAGATCCCTAATATTCTATAAGAACTGCAAGCTTAATATAAAATTACTAAAAGCAAGTATAATATATTAGAAGAGCGAGTTAGGAAGAGGGCGGGTGATTAGTTAGTAAACCATCAGGACATCCTATTATTCCAGGGTCGAGCCTACGTACCGGATGACCCGGTAGTGAAGTTTAAGCTTATAAGAAGGTACTATAACGACCCTTATACAGGATACTTTAGAGCAACCAAAACAGTTAAACTCTTAAGTAGAAAGTACTACTGGCTATTAATGCGCCAGGACGTGCAAGAATATATATAGATATATGATATGTACCAGCAGGTGAAGGTAAAGAGACACTACCTATATAGTAAATTATAGGCGCTACCTATACCAGAATATCTATAGATAGAGATTACTATAGATTTTATGAGTGGCATCCCGCTATCTAAGCGTGATGGTAGTGTATATAATACTATCTTAGTAATTATTAATAGATATATAAAAATAATACTTTATACCCCAACTATAAAAGATTATATAGCTATAAATATTACTAATATACTACTTAATAGAGTTATAAGAAGCTTTAGTTTACCTAAGGGTATTATCTTAGACCGAGACCCGAAATTCACGAGTGAATTCTAGTTAGAACTGTGCTATATATTACATATATATAGACATATAGGAACCGCATTCCATCCGCAAACTGACGGACAGACAGAATATTAAAATTAAATAATTCAGGAATACCTGCGCGCATACTGTGGAGAGCACCCGAAAATATAGGCAAAACTACTGCTAATTACTAAATTTATATATAATAATAGTATTAATATATTAATAGGCACAACCCTATTCTTTACACTATATAGGTTCTACTTAGAGGTCCATTATAATATTAAGAATTAAAAACAAGTACCAGACGTGCAAGAGTGAGTGAAGCAACTCTATAATATCTATAAGAAGCTAGAAGAACACCTTACTAATATAAGCTAAGAGTAAGCAAAATACTATAACCGCAGGTATAAACTAATGATATTTAAAATAAATAATCTTATCCTACTATTAATAAAATATCTATATCTAAGGTATCAGAGTAGGAAACTTATATTATATTTTATTAGACTATTCCAAGTCCTTAAACTAGTTAATATGTAAATATATTAACTACAGCTACTAATATTATGGAAAGTCTGGAATATATTCTATATCTCTCTACTAGAAAAGTATTATTAGTATATAAGCAGCGATAACATAGTAGATCGCCTACTACTCCCAGAAATCATTAATAATAAGGAAGAATGGGAGATAGAAGAAATCCTTAATAAAAAGAAGTGTAAGGATAGCGTATAGTACCTGATTAAGTAGAAGGGTTACCCTATAGAATATAACTAGTAATTGCTAAGAGAAAACTTAGATAATATATAGGAGAAGCGCGATGAATTCAACAACCGGTTAAAGAGAAGATATATATAGAATATAAGAGATAAATAATATATACTATATATTAAAAGAAACTATACTAAATATATTATATAAATTAAAGATATAAGGACTATATCCTTAATTGGAAAAATTGGAGGAAAGCTCCATAATAGAGCCCTCACGGTAATAGAGGGTGGAGCCACCTAGGCTTAATAAGTTTGCTGCGGATGAGGAAGAAGCAGCAGTATAATACTACTGGTAAGAAGAAGGGGTATAATTAAGAGAAGAATTGGGCTGGAAGGCCCGGCAACCGTGATAACAAGATGAGAAGATGAGCTTAGGGGGAATTTAGGGGACACCCCCTAAATAACCTAGTAATATAATAGCCTATATAGAATTAGCAGAGCTAATATATTAGTAGTAAGCTATACTAATAGGTAAGGACAGAATATCAGCTAGGGCATTTATACCCTGAACTAGCTGCTGTATTTGACCTAGTAGGTCATAAAATATTACCTCTAATATTAGGTAGTGGTAACTACCCAGATAGTTATCGCGTATAATAAATACTTTAACTACTATTTTATAGCATGCAAATATATATATGCATTCAGCTTGGTCAACCCTGACGGTCAATATAATACCCTCCTTAAAATCTCTTAGAGCTCTGGTAAGCTTAATAAGTTAGGCTAAGTAATAGCCAAATTACGGAGGGACCTATAAATTATAAGATAAAGTAATAGAAATATAATAATAATGGCAGAACTTAAACCTCTTTATACTTATAATACTGGTGTAAGTACCTAATATACTTCTAAAATATAGGTATATTATATATAAGGATGAGGTTAACGTCCTTACTGCATCAGAGGCAGATAAAAATATCCACCTCCGCCTCATCCCCCTCCCTGGGCTGAGGTAGGGTTTCACCCCTACCTTAAGGAGATGATATTTCCGTTACCTTAAAAGTAATCTGGTAATAGCAACTAGGGGGCTCTGGTATCTTAATATTACTGCTATGATACTAGCACTTTAAACTTATTATGCCGCGCCAGGATACTAATAATGGCGGTATAGGAGTTAGGGAATAAGGAGATGGGGAGCGAGGGTGGGGAATATGCCTACACCTAAAACTTGCCTTACTATGTTAAGAACTTAATAATAGCGGCACGGGTATTGGTGAAGGAGGAGTCGGGGAATGAGATAAGGAATGCCTATAACCTGCACCCGAGGAGCGAGGCGTTGACGGACCCTGTCTCACCCCCAATGAACGAACGGCCGACCACTGTAAAGATACCATCTTATTATATATATGTATGTGTGTGTGTGTGTGTGTGTGTGTGTGTGTGTATATATATTTATATATATGTATATATGTATGTATATATGAACGGTAGAAGAACAAATTTTAGAATATAGAAGAATTTATATCTTTATTAAGCATTAAAACTATAATATTATTACTATGTAATAGAGATAAATATAATAATATATATAGTATAATACTAAGATATAATAATAATAATAAATGGTGGAAGTAATAGATGGAATATACCTAATATAATACTATACTAGTAGAGGAACATAATCTTAGCAAGTCTGGGGACCAGACTATGGAAGGGGGGGAAGAGTTGTAAGGAACAGAGTAGGAACATATATATAGTATGGCTGCGCTCAGGCCGCGGGTTACATGCTCTAGGGGGAAGCAGTATTTAAACTATATATAGTGTCCACCTTAGTTTAACTCCTTAGTTATCAGTTTTGATACCAATCCATACTTATTGCTCCCCATCCTGATATCACGCTTACATTCACCCCTTACAGATAGATTATAGTAATTAGTAGCCTATCACTTAAGAAAGTTTATAGATATAGAAACTAGATATTCTATATTGGATTAGGAACTACTAGTAATTATTAATATACTTAAATATTAGTAATATTATTTAGAAGGTATTAAGAATATATTTTTAATCTTATTAGATTATTAGAATTTTTAGAATTTCACCACTACTAAGATATTAAATAGATAATAATTAAGATAGTTATATAAACTATTATTATTCAACTTTAAGATTAAATATTAGAGTAGGAAACTTAATACTAATATAGATATATTAAGTAGGAGAACTGACTATAATAAAGGAATAAAGGTTAAATATACTCTTTTATAATAAAAAGGAGATTTAATGATATATTAAGTGGTATTTTTAATTAAAATTAATATACCTAAGATTTAGAAGATTTAAATTAAATAATTAAAAAGGGACTTTATTAAATAATATATAGACTATAATAATAAATTATAAGTCTATATATATAAAGGGAAAATTATATTATCTCCAAATCTTAAGAAAGAATAGATACTTAAGTATCATAAACCACCTCTCTAAGGATATATAAAAGTAGAAGAAGTTCTAGAAAAACTAAGATAAAACTATTACTTCCCTAGAATATAATAAAAGGTCTTTACTTAGATTAGAACTTATTATTTATATAAAAAAGCTAAATATAAATAATATAAATCTTATAAATTACTTTAACCAAACCGAGCACTAGAAAAATCCTGGTAAGAAGTATTAATAGACTTTATCAGACTTTTACCACCTTCTAAGGATAAAAATAATATAGAATATAAAAATATTATAGTTACTATTAATTAACTAATAAAATATATAATATTTATCCTAATTCCTTAATAATTTACTACTTTATACTTAGTAAAAGTCTTCTTAAAAGAAGTAGGGAAATTTAGTATATTAGAAAAAATTATCTCTAATTAAAATAAAATATTTATATCTTATTTCTGGAAGGAACTATATTAAGTATTATAGATAACCTAGAGAATATTAATAATATATTACCTATAGAGTAATAGCTAGATAAAATAAATAAACCAAATACTGGAATAATATCTATAAATATATATCAATAATAAATAAAATAATTAGATATAACTATTACTATAAACTATACTAGTATATAATATAACTAAGTAAAGCACTATAGAAATATTACTATACTATATAAACTTTAGGAAGGAACTAAGATTAATAGTTAATATATCAGTATATCTATCTATAGAAGTAATACTATTTATAGAAGATCTATAATTACTTTATATTTAACTATAATCTAATATTATATTCTTTAATTAAAAAATAATCCTCCAGGCTAATCAGAAAAGGTCTAAGGGACCAGACCTTAAAGAGGGGGATAAAGTTTACTTTTAGTAATAAAATATTCGCACTAAGTACTAAAATAGTAAACTTAATTTTCTTAAAATTAGATTATTTAAAATTAAAAGAATTATAAAACTAGTAAATTATAAGTTATAACTATCTAAAAATATAAAAATATATCCTATCTTTCATATTTCACTATTAGAAAAAGCAGATCCAGAAACTCCTCTTAATAAGAAAACTAAGTTAGAAGACTCTATTAAGTAGGAGTATAAAGTTAAAAAGATCTTAGATTACTAAGTCAGAAGATATTAATACTTTTATCTTATAAAATAGAAGGGTTACCCACCAAAAGAAAATACTTAGGAACCATATAAAAATCTTAACTATCCTCTTAAACTATAACATTTTTATAAGATAAATTTATCTTATAAGAGGCTATCTAGACTATTAACTTATTAAGTTACTAAAAGGAAACCAGATTATCACCTAGCTCTTAGAGTTTATTATCTGTTAAACCACTATTATAGGCTCTCTCTTCCTCTTCTTCTTATTTAAGCTCTTTTATAAGACAGATTACCTTTTCTTTAGCTTTTTTCTTGGTGAAATTAAGAAGCACTTAATTATAAAATAAGTAATTCTATATTTATAATAGGTAATATTATAATTTAGCTATCTTAGTACTAATTTTCTCCAGCTATTTCAGATCCTTACTTATAGTGGATTTAGTTTTTTCTCTTATCTTATCCAAAGATTCCCAGGATGGACCTATATAGGAAATTCCTTTACAAGTATAACTTATATACCTAATTCCTTTTAAGGAAGATATAATAATATATATAATATTATTCCTAAGATAATTAAAATAAACTTAAATCATTAGACTACCTAAGCTCTTGATTTCTGAAAATAAGCGTTTGCGATAGGAAGAAGGAAAGGAAGCTATTTTTAAAAGAAAAGTGGATCTTTATTAACCTTTTAAGTACTAAAGCTTAAGATAAGCTTACTAAGGAGGGGAATAATATTATAAAATAATAAGTTATATAAGAAAAGTAATTAATTTAATTATAGAATAATTAAAATAATTAGCTTATATTAGTTAGAAAGTATTATTAGCTTACCAAGAATGAGCGAATAGGATATACAGAAGTGATCATCTTAATCATAGGATAATTAGAGTAATTATTCATTTTCCATATCTATAAAAGAAGGAGGAATTCCCTTGTTTTGAAGGCTGTAATTTAACTATCTAGTTTACCTAATAGTTAGTTTAAATATTTTCTTATACTCTTGAAGCTTATACTATTCTAAGTTATAAATATAACTATCTTATTATATTCCTTCTATAATAAGCTCTTGTTATACATTGTTCCTCTGCTCTAGGAAGCTAAACCCTTCCGAAGTGGCTTACATTAGTGAGGCTAGTCGGTATTGGGAAAGTATTCCTAACAAGGTATTATCTCAGACCGAGACCCAAAATTCACGAGCGAATTCTAGTTAGAACTATACTATATATTATATATATATAGATATATAGGAACCGCATTCTATCTATAAACTGATGGATAGATAGAACATTAAAATCAAATAATTCAGGAATACCTGCGCGCATACTATGGAGAGCACCTGAAAATATAGGTAAAACTACTGCTAATTACTAAATTTATATATAATAATAATATTAATATATTAATAGGTATAACCCTATTCTTTATACTATATAGGTTCTATTTAGAGGTTTATTATAATATTAAGAATTAAAATGTAGTACCAGACGTGTAAGAATAAGTAAAGCAACTCCATAATATCTATAGGAAGCTAGAAGAATACCTAGCTAATATAAGCTAAAAGTAAGCAAAATACTATAACTATAGGTATAAACTAATAATATTTAAAATAAATAACCTAATCCTACTATTAATAAAATATTTATATCTAAGATACCTAAGTAAGAAACTTATACTATATTTTATTAGGCTATTCTAAGTTCTTAAACTAGTTAATATATAAATATATTAACTATAATTACTAGTATTATAGAAAGTCTAAAATATATTTTATATCTTTCTATTAGAAAAGTATTATTAATATATAGGTGGTAATAATATAGTAGATTACCTACTACTCCCAGAAATTATTAATAATAAGGAAGAATGGGAGATAGAAGAAATCCTTAATAAAAAGAAGTATAAAGATAGTATATAATACCTGGTTAAATAGAAGGGTTACCTTACAGAATATAACTAGTAGTTACTAAGAGAAAATTTAGATAATATATAGGAGAAGTATAACAAATTCAATAACTGGTTAAAGAGAAGATATATATAAAATATAAGAAATAAATAATATATATTATATATTAAAAGAAACTATACTAAATATATTATATAAATTAAAGATATAAGAACTATATCCTTAATTAGAATAATTAGAAGAAAGCTCTATAATAGAGCTCTTATAGTAATAAGAGGTAAACCTATCCTAACTTAATAAAGGTATTATAGGTAGAGGTGAAGCAGTGGTATAATACTACTGATAAAAAGAGATTATAGGGTTAAGAGAGGAATTAGGCCTAAAGGCCCAGTAACCATAGTAATAGGAGGAGAAGATAAGTTCAGGCAGAATTTAGGGGATGCCCCCTGAATAACCTAGTAGCGCACTAGCCTAAATAAATTAATAGAGCTAATATACTAGTAGGAAAACTATATTTATAAGTAAAGATAGAATCCTAGTTAGGATATTTATACCCTAAACCAGTTATTATATTTAGCCTAGTAAGTCGCGAAATATCACCTCTAGGGTTAAATAGTAGTAACTATCTAAATGGTTATTATAGATAATAAATGCCTTGACTATGGTTCTATAGTATATAAATATATATATATACTCTACCCAGTTAACCTAAATTATTAATATAATATCTGCCTTATAATCTTTAAGAGCTCTTATAAGCTTAATAAGATAGGCTAGGTAGTAGCTAAATTATAATAGGACCTATTTATAGTAAGATAAAATAATAGAAATATAATTATAATTATAGAACTTAAATCTCTTTATATTTATGGTACTGGCGCAAGTACCTAGTATACTTCTAAAATATAGGTATATTATATTTAAGGATAAGGTTAATGTCCTTACTATATTAAAAGTAGATAAAAATGTCCACCTCCGCCTTATTCCCCTCCTCTAGTTAAGGTAGGGTTTTACCCCTACCTTAAGGAGATAATAACCCTATTACCTTAAAAGTAACCTGGTAATAGTAACTAAGAGGCTCTAGTACTAAAATACTATTACTATAATACTAATACCTAAAATTTACCTTACTGCGCCAGGATACTAATAGTGGTGGCATAGGAGTCAGGGAATAAGGAGATAGGGAGTGAGGGTAGGGAGCATGCCTATACCTAGAACTTATCTTACTATATTAAAGAGTTAATAATAGTAGTATAGGTATTGGTAAAGAAGGAGTTAGGGAATAAGATAAGGAACGCCTATAACCCGTACCTGAGGAGTAAGGCGTTGATAAACTCCATCTCACCCCTAATAAATAAATAGCTGACTGCTGTAAAGATGCCATTTTTATATATATATATATA
Source organism: Verruconis gallopava (assembly GCF_000836295.1). Lineage (NCBI taxonomy): Eukaryota > Fungi > Ascomycota > Dothideomycetes > Venturiales > Sympoventuriaceae > Verruconis > Verruconis gallopava. The sequence continues at coordinate 6,521 of NW_015622291.1, read as the reverse complement.
TATAAATAATAGAAGAATAAACTTTAAGATATAAAAGAATTTATATCTTTATTAAGTATTAGAATTATAATATTATTACTATATAATAGTAATAAATATAATAATATATATAGTATAATACTAAAATATAATAATAATAATAAATAATAAAAGTAATAGATAGAATATACCTAATATAATACTATATTAGTAGAGGAACATAATCTTAGCAAGTCTGGGGACCAGACTATGGAAGGGGGGGAAAAGTTGTGAGGAACAGAGTAGGAATATATGTACGGTATAGCTGCGCTTAGGCTATAGGTTATATACTTTAAGGAAAAGCAGTATTTAAGCTATATATAATATCTACCTTAGTTTTACTCCTTAGTTATCAGTTTTAATACTAATCCATATTTATTGCTCCCCATCCTGATATCACGCTTACATTCACCCCTTACAACCCCTAAAAAGGCCTTAGTAAGGGCTTTACTAAACTACCCTAATATACTACTTTAATAGTATGATTAGTAGTATAAATTATAGATAATATAACTTATAGCTTAAACTCCTGACCCCCTAGACAAGCCCTTCCCTATAGATAACCTAGACTTAGAAGGGAATCTACCCTCTAATACTATAATAGATATCTATATAATTAGAATGGCCCCCTTTACCTAACTTATAAGAAGGTATAATACTGAAATTTTCACAATCTTATTAACTAATATTAAAAAGGCTCTTATAAATAAGAAATATACTGACCTAAAGATGAAACTGCTACATAACTACTAGGACTCCCTAGAATTATTCTTATATAAAAAAGCAGATAAACTCCCAGAATACTACCTATATAATTATTAGATTAAGCTAATCCCTAAGGTAAAACCTACCTATAGACTATTATATATAATATCCTACTATAAACTACTAATCATATATAAGTATTTAACTAAAAACCTTACTAAAGGATTTATTTAACCTAGTTTATTACCTATATCTTCCCTAGTAATCTTTATAAGGAAGCCAGAAGGAGGCCTTCGGTTCTATATTAACTACTAAAAATTTAATAAAATTATAATTAAAAACTATTACCTAATCCCTTTAATTTAAGAAATATTAAACTACTTTAATAAAGCTAAATATTTTATAAAATTAGATATTATTTTAAACTTTAACTAAATCTAAATTATATCTGGCTATAAGTACTTAACAGCTTTCTATACTTATAAAGGCCTATTTAAGTATTTAATAATACTCTTTAGTCTAGTTAATACCCTTAATATATTCTAATACTATATAAATAATATCCTATACCTATTTTTAGATATCTTCTATACTATATATATCAATAATATCCTTATATATAGTAATAGTTTAAAGAAATATAAGGAATATATACAACTGGTGCTAAAAGTACTAGAGACTATAGGCCTCCAGCTTAATATTAATAAATATAAGTTCTATTAATAAGAGATAAAATACCTAGGCCTAATCCTAACTATAAATAGTATTAAAATAGATTCTAAGAAAGTCTCTACTATTCTAGGCTAGGAAGCCCCCTAAAATATTAAAAATATTTATAGGTTTCTAAGCTTTACAAACTTTTACCACTATTTTATTAATAATTTCTTAATACTAGCCACCCCACTTACCTAGCTTACTTAAAAGGATATCCCCTTCCTCTAGATAATTACCTACTAGAAGGCCTTTAACTATTTAAAAATAGCCTTTACTATAACACCTATCTTATAATATTTTAACCCCTTACTATCCTATATAGTAGAGGCAGACTCCTCTAACTACTACTTAGAAGGGATACTATTATAAAAGGATAGTGAAGGAGTCCTTCACCCTATTACTTATTTCTTAAAAAGACTAAGCCTAGCTAAATATAACTATAAAATTTATAATAAGGAGTTACTAACTATTATCTAATACTTTATATAGTAGTAACCTAAATTAGAAGGAGTAGTATATCCTATAAAGGTACTAAGTAACTATAAGAACCTATAATATTTCTATACTATAAAATAGCTTAGCTATAAATAAGTTTAATAGTTAGAGTACCTATTATATTTTAACTTTAGAATTATATATTAATTAAATACCTAAAGCTAAAAGCCTAATACCCTAATATAATACTCTCAGGACCAGCCTATTTAAGAGGAGGCCTATTATTTTCATTAGTAAACACTACTGCAACCAGAAATCTTTAACTTTAGGCTAATAGAGATAGACTAGTTAATTAAGTAGATTACTAAGAAGGAATATATTAATAATAAATTTATTATAAAGATCTATTACTAACTTAGTAAGGGCAAGCATAAATTAAAACTAATTACTTTAGCTAAGTATAAGGTTATTAATAACCACCTATATTATAAAGGCTGAATAGTGGTCCCTAATAATAATAAACTAAAGATTAAACTACTCTAATATATATATAACTCTCTTATTAGGAGCTACCCTAGTTACTTCTAGACTCTGGAACTTCTATCGCGCTATTATTATTAGCTAAAGATATATAAATTAGTAAGATATTTTATAGCTTCCTATTATATCTACTTATAAGCAAAAGTCTAGAGGACTACCTATACCAGTATATTAAAGCCCCTACCTATATCTAAATAGTATTAGTATAATATTTTAGTTAACTTTATAATTAAATTACTTATATCTAATAGTAATACAAATATTATAGTAGTAGTAGATTACCTATCTAAATAATAATACTTTATTAGATATTCTAAGATCTTAGCGCCCATAGTCGCCTAACTATTCCTCTATTATATATAGAAACTCTATAGCTTACTAGATATAATTATATCAGACTAGGGAAGCACATTTATATCACTCTTTTAGAGACATCTATACAAATACCTCTATATTAACACCCGCCTATCAACTACCTACTACCCTGAAATAGACAGCCAAACTAAATATATAAATAGGGAAATAGAGTAGTACCTCTATAGCTTTAAAGACTACATATAAGATAATTAGGATAACTAGCTACCTATAGCAGAATTTACTACTAATAATAGTTAAAATAAGATAATAGGAATAATACTATTCCTAATAAACACTGGCCAGCACCCGCGAATAGGTTTTAAGCCACCCTCTAACAGCCTATAGTCTCTAATAGTTAGTAATATTAACCACTTTATAAACCAGATATATAAACTAAACTAACACTTATATAATAAAATAGCCTGGGCCCAGGCTATCTATACTAAAAAGGCTAATTATAATAAGTAAATAAGACCTAACTACCAGATAAGTGATTAGGTTTAGCTGAACTTAAAGAATATATACAGCCACTACCTAACTAAGAAACTGGACTGGAAGAATACGGGCCTATATAAGATTAAAAAAAAAGTATTACCCTATATATATAAATTAAAGCTACCTAATTCAGTATATATATAACCTATAGTCAATATATCAAACCTAATACTATTAATTAGCTATAAACTACTACCTAGCCAGTAGTAGGAGCCGATACCCTTAATTAAGATTAATAGAGAAGATAAATACCTAGTTAAATTATAAGGGGTGAATGTAAGCGTGATATCAGGATAGGGAGTAATGAATATGGATTAGTATTAAAACTAATGACTAAGGAGTAAAACTAAGGTGGATGCTATATGTAGCTTAAATACTGCTTCCCCCTGGAGCACGTGACCCGCGGCCTGAGCGCAGCTGTACCGTGCGTATGTTCCTACTCCGTTCCTCACATAAATAAATCCTAGATGTATGAATCTGCCACCGCTAACTACAGTTCCTAGTTAAATAATATAGATATAATAATCTAGATAATAATACCTAGGAATTTAAGGATACTTTACTTAAAATAGCAGCTCTTACTAAATATAAAGTATAAAATATATCCTATATTAAATAATTATAATATAAGCTCTAAGACTATAATAGCCTAACCTAAACCTGAATAACTAAGCCTAAATACCTAAACCTAAATAACTAAACCTAAGCACCTAAATCTAAATAACTAAGCCTAAATACCTAAACCTAAGTAACTGAACCTAAGTACCTAAATTTAAATAACTAGGCCTGAGCACCTAAACCAGAATATCTGATAATCTAGACCTAAATATCTGAGCTCGAACTCCTGGAACTCCCTCCCTAGGCCCCTCTCTGGAGGCTTTGCTAGCTAGGAGGGGAGTACTATTATAAGGTTACCCTTATAATATATAATTAGTATTATCCTATTATCTATTTAATTAAAGTAGTACTAATATTAGCTAATATAATTTAATATAACCTAATATTATCTAATATTAGCTAACTGGACTCCTAAACTAAACTAATTTCCTAATTTAATTTCACCACATGCACATCTAAATCCTAATTAGAAAAGGTATAATAAGACCCCCTTTATATTCTTAATAAGAACTATTTTCAGGCCTTCCCTTCTTTATATAATATCTTAATTATTATATAATACTTTAGTATAGCATAACTGAATAGATAGTTAATAGCCTTATCAGTTTACCTCACATGATAACTTAAGCAGATCACTTCTAGTGGTTCCGTGACACTAACCAAGTATGGTATAAAGAACCCCTCAATATTAAAATATATAAAAAGAGAAAGAGAAATAGATAAATAATTAAAGGTAACCCTTTTTATAAAGACCTTATTAGTTTTATAATTTTTTATAATTTTAGCTTTTTATAATTTTATTTTTTATAATATATAATATAAAGGATCTAGGCTGACTGCTCTATCAGGGGGTAGGACACTTGATGTCAAGGCCTTCCTAAAGGTAAGAAATCAAGAGAGAGAAGTCTTGTAAAGGTTTTAGGCTGACCGCCACTTCAG
>NW_015622291.1:0-1600 GCF_000836295.1 Verruconis gallopava | reverse complement strand
AAATCAAGAGAGAGAAGTCTTGTAAAGGTTTTAGGCTGACCGCCACTTCAGGGGGTAGGACACTTGATGTCAAGGCCTTCCTAAAGGTAAGAAAATCAAGGGAGAGAGAGAAGCCTCCTACAGATGGGAACTGCAAAGAAGCTTAGGTATAAGGAGTAAATGTAAGCGTGATATCAGGATAGGGAGCAATAGTATAGATTAGTATTAAAACTAACAATTAAAGAGTAAAACTAAGGTATATACTATATATAGCTTAAATACTACTTCTTCCTAGAGTATATATGTAAGGAACGGAGTAGGAATATACGCACAGTACAGCTACGCTTAGGCCGTGGGTCACGTGCTCCAGGGGGAAGCAGTATTTAAGCTATATATAATATATACCTTAGTTTTACTTCTTAATTATTAGTTTTAATACTAATTTATATTAGAACTCCCTATCCTGATATCACACTTATATTTTGTTATGGAACCACTAGAAGTGATCTACTTAAGTTATCATATAAGATAAACTAATAAGGCTATTAACTATTTATTCAGTAGTACTATACTAAAGTATTATATAATAATCAAGATATTATATAAAAAAGGGAAGGCCTGAAAATAATTCTTACTAAGAATATAAAGGGGGCCTTATTATATTTTTCCTAATTGGGATATAGGCGCGCGCGCGATGAAATTAAATTAGGAAGTTAGTTTAATTTAGGAATTTAATTAACTAATATTAGGTAATATTAGGTTATATTAGGTTATATTAGCTAATATTAGTACTACTTTAATTAGATAAATAATAGGATAATACTAATTATATATTATAGGTGTGAGGAACGGAGGAGGAACATACGCACGGTACAGCTGCGCTCAGGTGTCATAGGGTCACCCCTATGACACGTGATTAGCATTATCCTGTTACCTATCTGATTAAAGCAGCACTAATATTAGCTAACATAACCTAACATAACCTAATATTATCTAATATTAGCCAACTGGACTCCTAAACTAAACTGACTTCCTAATTCGATTTCACCGCGCGCGCGCCTAAATCCTAATTAGGAAAGGTATAATAAGGCCCCCTTTATATTCTTAATAAGAACTACTTTTAGGCCTTCCCTTCTTTATATAATATTTTAATTATTATATAATACTTTAGTATAATACTACTAAATAGATAATTAATAATCTTATTAGTTTACCTTATATAATAACTTAAGTAGATTATTTCTAGTAAAATAACTACTCTATACTTTTAGTCTATTTAAATAGTTTTATTAGTTTACTATTTTTTATTCCCTTTATAAGGTTAGTTAAGCCCTTTATAATCTTTATATAATCTGTGAGGAACGGAGTAGGAACATATGTACGGTACGGCTGCGCTCAAGCCGCGGGTCACATAATCCAGGGGGAAGCAGTATTTAAGCTATATATAATATCCACCTTAGTTTAACTCCTTAGTTATTAGTTTTAATACTAATCCATATTTATTACTCCCCATCCTGATATCATACTGTTAGGAATACTTTCCCAATACCGGCTGGCTTCACCAATGTAAGCCACTTCGGAAGGGATGTTAGGAATACTTTCCCAATACCGGCTGGCTTCA
>NW_015622290.1:0-16617 GCF_000836295.1 Verruconis gallopava | reverse complement strand
AGTAAGAACTACTTTCGGGCCTTCCCTTCTTCATGCAACGTCTTGATTATTGTACGATACTTTAGTACAGCACAACTGAATAGATAGTTGATAGCCTCATCAGTTTACCTCACGTGATAACTTGAGCAGATCACTTCTAGTGGTTCCGTGACAGGGGGTATCTATTCTTAATAGTAACCTTATTAAGGCCTTTATAGTCTATATACAGGCGTAGCTCGCCATTCTTCTTTGGTACAAACAGAATAGGTGCGCCTGCAGGGCTCGTGGAGGGCCTTATCCACCCATTCTGCAGCGCCTCGCTGAGATATTCTCTAAAAGCCTTAAGCTCCTTTACTAATATATAATAGATTAGATAGTACAGTAGTTCTACTATTATCTTAATTACATGGTCTATACTCTTATAGCTTAGTAATATTATTATAGCTTCTTTTTCAAAGATATTTATAAAATCTTATAATTTATTAGGTAATATACATTCCACTTATACCTTCTTCAGCTCTATACTTAGGAGGAGTATACTATAATACTTATCTTTATTAATCTCTTCCTCTGCGCTTATTATATGCACTATTAGTACTGTATCTTTAAAATACTACTTCTCCTATCCTATATTAAGGAGAATGTCTTATTACTTCATAGTGGGTATACTTAGAATAATATATAATTACCCTTAGTCTACTACAAATATAATCACTAGTATAGTCTTCTTAACTTTATTTAAGTCTTCCAAATATAGTTTAATTTTATATACCCTAAAGCAGTCAATATCCGTAACGCCCCCCTAACACAGGTGAGGCATGCGTATATCTGCTTCTGGGAGGTTAAGCTCCTCTATAAGTCTTAATATTATCAGGCTGACATCAGCTCCTAAATCCAATACAATTTTGATATTCTTACTGTTAGTAGGGCCCTTAATTATCCTATTTATATTAATTACTTTCCCTACAGCTTCGAGTCCTATATGGGTCGTATATGTAGAGATTAATGTGACCCTAACGCTTTTCCCTTATTAGTCGTTTCTCCCTTTAGCTTGCGACAGTCTTACGCTATATATCCAAATTTATTATATTTATAATATCTTATTTTTAACTCTTTCTTTTTATTAGTGGATAGTTTAGGGTCTTCTGACTTATATTTCAGATTTACTGGTTCCCCACTCTGATTGTGCTTAGGGAATGTATTATTATTACTGAACTTTTGTTTTGAGCCCATATTTACCATCTCTATCTCCATTTTCTTCTTGGTTTTCTCCCACCTTATAAGCAGCGTTATGATGCCGCTACATGTCTCTAGTATTATTAGTAGGCTTACTAGATAATACTATAAGTTTAATCTAAGTTTTGTAATAAGGTTATTATATTTCTCCTTCTCTATCCATGTAGTAGTCATCTAGGCTTTTAAAGAGGTAAGGTATACTTTAAAGTTAGCTATAGTTTAACCCTTCCTTTAGGTTGCTTGAGCGTGTACTATATAAATACTTAGCTTATGGTTTCCTAGATCTTTAAGTTTGTTAAGTAGGAATATTGTAAGTTCTTCCTATATACTTAGCTTATCTCCTTTATTTTAGGTATGGTTAGACCAAGTTGTCCTTAAGGAGCTTATAAGAAATTATTAGGCCTAGGCAACCTGAACACTTTCTTGCGCGAATCTCCTAGGTATAAGTTGAAATATATTTATAGTGTAGTTAATCTAGTTGGTATACTCCTACAGTATTTTTCCTTTATATTCTGGAAGGTCCTTTAGGTAGATGTCCTTCCCTTGAGGTAGAGTGTTTAGTAGTATTGGTTCAGGGGTTTCAGTACTGGTATTTTTTAATTAACTATCTTTAATAGTGGTAGGGATATTATAAGTTAACTGCTCTTTAACTATAGCCTCTATTTATACTACTCTCTCTTTTAGTTCTTTAAGTTGGATCTTTCTTCAAAGGTCTGCTTCTCTTTTCTTTAGTTCCCTGATTTGCTCGTCAATTGATGGTATTAATAATAAGGATTCTGGTTTAATAGTGGGTATAGAGATGCTATTATTATATAGTTATTCTAATATCCTAATACCGGGCCTACGCCTTTATTTTAGCAAAGAGTCGTCAGAATTATAAGGGGTGAATGTAAGTGTGATATCAGGATAGGGAGCAATAAGTATAGATTAGTATTAAAACTAATAACTAAGGAGTTAAACTAAGGTGGATACTGTGTGTAGCTTAAATACTGCTTCCCCCTGGAGCACGTGACCCGCGGCCTGAGCGCAGCCGTACCGTGCGTATGTTCCTACTCCGTTCCTCACACTATCTTTATCCTATTAACTTAGGACTACTCTAAAAGTATATTTAGAAATATCTATTTTAACTCTTATCAGCTTTTTTTTATTAAATAATTATAGTATTAGTATAATTATAACTAATTTCTTAAATTTATTAAAGGCCTTTTAAATATTTTTAGTCTACTAAAATTCCTAGAGAGTAATATTAGTATTTTCCTTTTTCTTAGTAAGTTTAGTAAGTAGTACTATAATCCTTAAATATCTAGGGATAAACTATTAATAGTAGTTTATAAATCCTAAAAATATTTAAACTTACTTAATAGTTTATGATTTAGGCTATTCCTTAATTTTTTTAATCTTTTCTGGATTTACTTCTAATCCCTTTTCTGATATAATTAGTCTAATAAATTTAATTCTCTATTTATAAAACTTATATTTAGATAGTTTAAGCTATAAATTATGTTTCTTTAACGCTTTTAAGACCTTTCAGATATATTTAATATATTTTTTAAGTATCTAGGAGTATACTAAAATATTATCTATATAGACCTTAATATATTTATCTAAGTATTCCTATAATATATAATTTATATATATTTATATAATAGCTAAAGTATTTATAAACCTAAATAATATTACTCTATACTAATAATACCTTTAATAAGTACTAAATACTATCTTATACTTATTACCCTACTTAATCCAAATTTAATAGAATCCTTCTGGTATATTAAATTTTATAAATTATTAAACTCCTTAAAATCAGTCTTATAACTCCTAAATTAATAGTAGTATTATACTATTCTTTACTATAATATTATTTAGGTATCTATAATTTATATAAAGTTATAGTCTGCTATTAGGTTTAGGTATATAAAATACTAGATATCTTATAGGAGACTTAAACTCTTTAATAAACCTTTATTTTAGGTTTTTATTTAAGTATTTATCTAGTACTTCTCTTTAGTCTACCCTAAATAGGTAAATACTAAACCTTTTTAATTAAAATCCCTCTTTTAATACTATTTTATAATTAAACAGCTAGTGCAGTAGTAAGGCTTCTTCTAGAATCTCTTTTTTAAAGAGTTCTACAAATTCCTTATATTTTAAAGGAATTTAGAATGCTGTCTTCTACTCCTCTTAAAACTAATAAATAGTTACTACCTCTATATCTTATATACTCTACTATATAAGCTTTTTTATCTACCCTCTAGTATACTTCCTAGCCTAGGTAGGATATTAATCCTTAACCAGAGATACTATTAAGGTTAACCAGTTGATATATGGTCTTTTATCCTAAAGCCATAATAATCTAAAGATAATATCTAAATTCTTAATATTAGTAATATTAAATATCTTTCTAACCTTTTTACCTAATATTATTATATTAATAGTTATCTTATATTTAACTATATCTTAGTCTAAAGTGATTGGAGTTCTATTAATAATAATAAATAGATATAGATTCTTCTTCCTATATAAAGGTAAAGCCTATTCTCTTATATACTAACTACTTAAAAAGTCTGCTATAGCTCCTAAGTTAATTATAATTATAGTAGAATTACCTATAATCTCAACTTCTACTATTAGCTTACTTTCCTTTAACTTATTAAGACTTTAAGGTTCCTTCTAAGAGTTAATTATTACGCCCCTTAATAGTTAACCTCCTTGTTTCCTGAGAAGTAAGGGTGCTCACTTTCACTGCTGTTAAGCGTCTCTTCACCTAACTCCTATTCCTTAGAGCTTTTATCTAAGTTAGATATTCTTTTAGTTATCTATAGGTTCAGTTTATATATCTTCTATAAATCTTTAGAATCTAGATCTATATTTATTTAAAATCTAATTTAATATAGGTCCTTAGGTAAAATCTATATAATAGCCCTTCTTATTAAATTATCTATTATATAAATAAGCTTTATAATAAATATAAAGATACTTTCTATTATTTTATTTTCTTTAGGATTAAGATTTCTAATAGTACTTTAGATTCCCTATAGTAATGGTCTAATATTAATTAATATATTACCTTTTTTAATAATTCCCTATTATATTAATAGTATATAGTGTCTTAGGTATTAATAATGTGAGGAACGGAGTAGGAACATACGCACGGTACAGCTGCGCTCAGGCCGCGGATCACGTGCTCCAGGGGGAAGCAGTATTTAAGCTATATATAATATCTACCCTAGTTTTACTCCTTAGTCATCAGTTTTAATACTAATCTATACTTATTATTCCTTATCCTGATATCACACTTACATTAACCCCTTATAATTTTGATAACTTTTTGCTAAAATAAAGGTATAGGCCTGGTATTAGAATATTAAAACAACTATATGATAATAGTATCTCTATACCTACTATTAAACCAGAACCCTTATTATTAATACTATTAATTAATAAGTAAATTAGAGAATTAAAGAAAAGAGAAGTAGACCTTTAAAGGAAGATCCAACTTAAAGAGCTAAAAGAGAGAATAATATAAATAGAGGCTATAATTAAAGAATAGTTAACTTATAATACCTTTACTATAATTAAAAATAGCTAATTAGAGAATACCAGTACTAAAACCCCTAAACTAATACTACTAAGCACTCTACTTTAAAGGAAGGATATCTACCTAAAGAACCTTCTAAAATATAAAGGAAAAATACTATAGGAGTATACTGACTGGATTAACTATACTATAAATATATTTTAATTAGTACCTAGGAGATTCACGTAAGAAAGTGTTTAAATTATCTAGGCCTAATAATTTCTTATAAGCTCTTTAAGGACAACTTAGTCTAACTATACCAGAAATAAAGGAGATAAGCTAAGTATATAGGAAGAACTTATAATATTCCTACTTAATAAACTTGAAGATCTAGGAAACCATAAATTAAGTATTTATATAGTATATACTTAAGTAACCTAAAGGAAGGGCTAAACTATAGCTAACTTTAAAGCATACCTTACCTCTTTAAAAGCCTAGATAACCACTATATAGATAGAGAAGGAGAAACATAATAACCTTATTATAAAACTTAGATTAGATTTATAGTATTATCTAGTAAGTCTATTAATAATACTAGAGATATATAGTAGCATTATAACACTACTTATAAAGTGGGAGAAAATTAAGAAGAAAATAGAGATGGAGATAGCAAATGTGGGCTTAAAACGGAAGTTTAGTAACAGTAATATATTCCCTAAGTATAATTAAAGTAGGGAACCAGTAAATCTAAAATATAAGTTAGAAGACCCTAAACCATCCACTAATAAAAAGAAAGAATTAAAAATAAGATATTATAAATATAATAAGTTTAGATATATAGCACGAGACTATCGCAAGCCAAAGGGAGAAATAATTGATAAGGGAAAAGTATTCGGGTTACACTAATCTCTATACATATAACCTATATAGAACTTAAAGCTATAGGGAAAGTAATTAATATAAGTAGGATAATTAAGGGCCCTACTAATAGTAAGAATATTAAAATTATATTAAACTCAGGAACTGATATTAGCCTGATAACATCAAGACTTATAGAGGAGCTTAACCTCCCAGAAGCAGATATATATATACCTTACCTATATTAGGGGGGTATTATAGATATTAACTGCTTTAGGGTATATGAAATCAAACTATATTTAGAAGACTTAAATAAAGTTAAAAAGACTATACTAGTGATTATATTTATAGTAGACTAAAGGTAATTATATATTATCCTAGGTATACCTACTATAAAGTAATAAGATATTCTCCTTAATATAGGATAGGAGAAGTGGTACTTTAAAGATATAGTACTAATAGTATGCATAATAAGTATAGAGGAAGAGATTAATGAAGACAAGTACTATAGTATATTCCTCCTAAGTATAGAGCTAAAGAAGGTGTAAGTAGAACGCATACTGCCTAATAAATTATAAGATTTTATAAATATCTTTAAAAAAGAAGCTATAATAATATTACTAAGTTATAAGAGTATAGACCATATAATTAAGATAATAGTAGAACTACTGTACTATCTAATCTACTATATATTAGTAAAGGAGCTTAAGGTTCTTAGAGAATATCTCAGCGAGGTGCTATAGAATGGGTGGATAAGGCCCTCTATAAGCCCTATAGGCGCACCTATTCTGTTCATGCCAAAGAAGAATAGTAAGCTATACCTATGTGTAGACTATAGAGGCCTTAATAAGGTTACTATTAAGAACAGATACCCTCTATCACTTATTTCAGAAATCCTGGACTGACTAAGTGGCATAAAGATTTTTATAAAATTAGATCTTAAGAATATGTACTACAGAATATATATTAAGGAAGGCCATAAATGGAAGATAGTATTTTATATATATTACAGCTATTACAAGTACCTAGTAATACTATTTGGCTTAGCTAATATATCTATAATATTCTAGGTATATATTAATAAGGCGTTAGAGAATTATATTGATACCATATATATCATATACCTTAATGATATCCTTATCTACTTAGAGGACTGGAAGTCCTATATATAGGATATGCGCGCAATACTTACGCAGCTGTAAGCGCATGACCTATACTATAATCTTAAAAAGTGTAAATTCTTTACTAATAAGATTGAATTTCTCAGCTTTATGGTTAGGATAGATAGTATATATATAGATAGAGTAAGAGTAGTGACTATTAAGGAATAGCCTATACTAACGACCCTAAAGGAAGTATAAATATTCCTTGGGTTTTGCAACTTCTATAGAAGATTTATTAAAGATTATATAAAGATTATAAAGGGCTTAATTAACCTTATAAAGGGAATAAAAAATGGTAAGCTAATAAAACCATTCAAATAAACTGAAAGTATAGAGCAGTTATTTTAGATACTATAAGATATATTTATAATAGTACCAGTTATCAGATATTTTGATCTAGAACTACTAATCTGGGTAGAGATAGATATGTCGCAATTCGCGATAGCAGGGATATTATCTTAGTATAATAGAGAGGGCTAATAGCACCCAGTAGTATTCTATTTATATAAGATAAAAGATACTGAGATAAAGTATAAGATATACAATTAAGAGTTGCTCATAATTATAAAGTATTTTAAGCAGTGGAGGCACTATCTGAAGGGAAGTGCTACTCTAATTAAAGTCTATATAGACCATAGAAATCTGACTGGACTTATAAGGGTTACGCAGCTTAATAGCAGGCAAGCCAGATAGGCTATGCTATTAGTGGGGTATAACTTTATCCTTTATTACTACACGGGTCTATCTAATCCCGTAGATACGCCCTCAAGACACCTAGACTATATAATAGAGGAAAGACTGTTAGATAACCTGCTTCTAATACTACACCAAAAGTTGGTGGTGTTACTAGAAAGTGCTATATATATAACCCTAATACTTAAAAACAGATTAAAAGTAATTAGGCATATAGGGTAACAGCTAGGGACTAGTCCAGAGTGCAGGGAGGCGAGCCCCTATAGTAATACTATAACTGCAGCCTTACATAATCTTTATATATCCTGGATGCAGGAAGAGTATAGGTATTATAGGTAGTAAATAGTAGGGCAAGTAGGGAAAAATACCTACCTATATTATATCATTATAAGAGCCATAGAAGGTAAAGCAGCCTATATAAAAAAAGAGATCCCTAATATTCTATAAGAACTATAAGCTTAATACGAAATCACTAAAAATAAATATAATATATTAAAAGAGTAAGTTAGGAAGAGGGCAGGTGATTAGTCAGTAAACCATTAGGATATCCTACTATTCTAGGGTCAAACCTATATACCAGATAACCTGGTAGTAAAGTTTAAGCTCATAAGAAGGTACTATAATAACCCTTATATAGGATACTTTAAAGCAACCAAAATAGTTAAACTCTTAAGTAGAAAGTACTACTAGCTATTAATATACCAGGATATGCAAGAATATGTATAGATATATGATATATACTAGTAGGTAAAGGTGAAGAGACACCACCCATATAGTAAATTATAGGCGCTACCTATACTGGAACGCCTATAGACAGAGATTACTATAGATTTCATAAGTGGCATCCCGCCGTCCAAGTGTGATAGTAATATATATAATATTATCTTAATAATTATTAATAGATATATAAAAATAGTACTCTATACCCCAACTATAAAAGATTATATAGCTATAAATATTACTAATATACTACTTAATAGGGTTATAAGAAGTTTCAGCTTATCTAAGGGTATTATCTTGGACCGAGACCTGAAATTTATAAGTAAATTCTAATTAGAATTATACTATATATTATATATATATAAATATATAGGAACCACATTCTATCTGTAAATTAACAGATAGATAGAACATCAAAATCAAATAATTCAGGAATACCTGCGCGCATACTGTGGAGAGCATCTAAAAATATAGGCGAAACTATTACCAATTACTGAATTTATATATAATAATAGTATTAATATATTAATAGGTATAACCCTATTCTTTATACTATATAGGTTTTACCTAGAGGTCTATTATAATATTAAGAATCAAAAATAAGTACCAGACATGTAAGAGTGAGTAAAGTAACTTTATAATATCTATAAAAAGTTAGAAGAATATCTTACCAATATAAGCTAAGAGCAAGTAAAATACTATAACCGCAGGTATAAACTAATAATATTTAAAATAAATAACCTTATCCTACTATTAATAAAATATCTATATCTAAGGCACTAAAGTAGGAAACTCGCACTATATTTTATTAGACTATTTAGAGTCCTTAAACCAGTTAATATATAAATATATTAACTATAACTACTAATATTATAGAAAGTCTGGAATATATTCTATATCTCTCTACTAGAAAAGTATTATTAATATATAGGTAGTAATAATATAGTAGATTACCTACTACTCCCAAAAATTATTAATAATAAGAAAGAATAGGAGATAGAAGAAATCCTTAACAAGAAGAAGCGCAAGGATAGTGTATAGTACCTGGTTAAGTGGAAGGGTTACCCTATAGAATATAACTAGTAGTTACTAAAAGAAAACTTAAATAATATATAAGAGAAACGCAATAAATTCAACAACCAGTTAAAAAGAAGATATATATAAAATATAAGAGATAAATAATATATACTATATATTAAAAGAAACTATACTAAATATATTATATAAATTAAAGATATAAGGACCATATCCTTAATTAGAATAATTGGAGGAAAGCTCCATAACAGAACCCTTATGGTAATAGGGGGCGGAGCCACCTAAGCTTAATAAGTTTACTATAGATAAGGAAGAAGTAACAGCATAATACCACTAGCAAGAAGAGGGGATATAATTAAGAGAAGAATTAGGCTAGAAGGCCCAGCAACTGTGATAATAAGATAAGAAGACAAGCTTAGGGGGAATTTAGGGGATACCCCCTAAATAACCTAATAATATAGTAATCTATATAGAATTAGTAGAGCTAATATATTAGTAGTAAGCTATACTAATAGGTAAGGATAGAATACCAGCTAGGGCATTTATGCCCTGAACTAGCTACTATATTTAACCTAATAGGTCATAAAATATTACCTCTAATATTAGGTAGTAATAACTACTTAGATAGTTATTATATATAATAAACATTTTAACTACTATTTTATAGCATATAAATATACATATATATTCAGCTTAGTTAACCCTGACAGTCAATGCAATACCCTCTTTAAAATCTCTTAAAGCTCTAATAAGCTTAATAAGTTAGGCTAAGTAGTAATTAAATTACAGAGGGACCTATAAATTATAAGATAAAGCAATAGAAATATAATAATAATAGTAGAATATAAATCTCTTTATACTTATAATATTAGTATAAGTACCTAGTATACTTCTAAAATATAAATATATTATATATAAGGATAAGGTTAACGTCCTTACTGCATCAGAGGCAGACAAAAATATCCACCTCCACCTTATCCCCCTCCCCTAGCTAAGGTAGGGTTTTACCCCTACCTTAAGGAGATGATATTTCTATTACTTTAAAAATAACCTAGTAATAGTAACTAGGGGATTTTAGTACTTTAATACTATTACTATAATACTAGTACTTTAAACTTACTATATTATACTAGGATACTAATAATAGTAATATAGGGGTTAAGGAATAAGAAGATAGGGAGTAAGGGTAGGGAGCACGCCTATACCCAGAACTTGCCTTACTATACTGAGAACTTGATAATAGTAGTATAGGTATTAGTAAAGGAGGAGTTAGGAAATAAGATAAGGAATATTTATAACCTATATTAGAGGAGTGAGGCATTAACAGACCCTGTCTCGCCCCTGACGAACGAACGGCCAACCACCGTGAAGATGCCATTTTTATATATGTGTATATATGTGTGAGTGTGTGTGTGTGTATATGTATATATATGTGTGTATATGTATATGTATATATATATATATATATGTATATATATGTGTGTGTGTGCGTGTGTATATATGTAAATAGTAGAAGAATAAATTTTGGAATATAGAAGAATTTATATCTTTACTAAGTATTAAAACCATAATATTATTACTATATAATAGTAATAAATATAATAATATATATAGTATAATACTAAGATATAATAATAATAATAAATAATAGAAGTAATAGATAGAATATACCTAATATAATACTATACTAGTAAAGGAATATAATCTTAGTAAGTCTGGGGACCAGACTATGGAAGGGGGGGAAGAGTTATAAGGAATAGAGTAGGAACATATGTATAGTATAGCTGCGCTCAGGCTATAGGTCATATACTCTAGGGGGAAGCAGTATTTAAGCTATATATAGTATCCACCCTAGTTTTATTCCTTAGTCATCAGTTTTAATACTAATCCATACTTATTGCTCCCCATCCTGATATCATGCTTACATTAACCCCTTACAAATAACCCTAAGCCGTGTAGAGATTAATTGGAAGATACTTATAATATATATAATAATTATTACTCTTAATACCCTTAATCTGGAGTATTTATTATATTTATATAAAAGAAACCTTCAGTGGTCTATAAGGATATTCCTATAATGATTCTCCTGGGTCCTTATTTTCACTATGCTCCCAGAATCCGCAATCCTGGACCTTATAATAGCTAATTAGTAATACCTAATAGAATTTATAAGCTATATTTATTTGAACTTCAGGATATTATTTTAAGATTCCCTAAATCACTATCTTATCCTATAGTCCTGTGTTCTGATTTGGTCCCTATTAGTAAGTATTATAAGAGCCTTTCTTAAGTATAGTAATCTTCTATATTTATATACCTATTCCTAGAATCTTAATTAATTATTTCTTAGGCTTCAAATAATTTTAAGTAAAATATCCTAGTTGGCTACACTTAAAATAATTTCCCGTGTTTTTCTTGAAATTTTTAGGCTTTCTTGGAGCTTAATTGTCTTTCTGGAACTTATCTATCTTTATAGGCTATAATCTATAGTAGTTTATAGAATATCATAGTCTCTTATAGTTAGATTAATATTTAGGTGTCTTTCCCTACTTATCAAGCTTATTTTTAAATAGGATGGAATTGACCCTAATTACTGATTTAATAAGTTTAGTAAAAGTAGATATCTTTTTCTTTCTAAGCTATAACTGAGCTTTGACTTCTGGCTTAAATCCTATAAAGAACTTAATATAGAGTATATTATTATTCTATTTTAAAATTACTATCTATTTCTTAAATTTAACTATATAGGAACTTATATCCGACTTTTAGTGTAGTTCTAATAATTTCTTTTTAGCTAGATAAGCCTTATTAATTTACTGAAAATATTAATCTATTTCTCCTATAAATATTAAATAGCTCTGGAAGATTCTCTTAATATTATATAGAATATCTCCTTTCTTTAAGATATATTAATTAACCTATTTTTAGATCTAAGTATATGTATTTCCTCTTAAATAGGAAATAGTATATATAACTTTCTTTTCCTTAGAGTCAAGCTTATCCTGGTTCTAATAGATATAGATCCTAAACTAAGATTTAAAAGCTTTATATTTAGATTACTCCCCTTTAAAAGGTTTAGGTAAATTAACTTTTAGTTATACTATTTTATTATTAAAGAGGTTTTTATTTCTAGAATCAGAATTTAAGTTAGATAAATCTAAGTTATCAAATAATTAAGCATCTAGTAGGACTTCCAGATCTCTTAGTAGTAGTAAAGGTAGTAAGAGTACTACTATTCTATATATTAATAACCTAGTAATACTAATACTTAAAGTAACCTTAACCTTCTTCTTTAGTAGATCAGACTATTATTAACTTCTACTACTTCTCTTAGAGATAGTAGATATAAGATATTATTCCTTACCCTATTTGATAACCTGGTAATTTAACTTTTATTAGGAATACTTTCCTAATACTAACTAGCCTCACTAATATAAGCTACTTTAGAAGGGTTTAGCTTCTTAGAATAGAGGAATAATATATAATAAGAGTTTATTATAGAAGGAATATAATAAGATAGTTATATTTATAATTTAGAATAGTATAAGCTTTAAGAGTATAAGAAAATATTTAAACTAACTACTAGGTAAACTAGATAGTTAAATTATAACCTTTAAAATGAGGGAATTCCTCCTTCTTTTATAGATATGGAAAATGAATAATCACTCTGATTATCTTATAATCAAGATGATTACTTCTATATATCCTATTCGCTTATTCTTAGTAAGCCAATAATACTTCCTGACTAACATAAGCTGATCATTCTGATCATTCCATGATCGAATTGATCACTTTTCTTATGTGACTTGTTACTTTGTAACATACCTTTAGATAAGCTAAAGCTTCTTATAACCCTATTAAGTAGTATATTAGTAATATTTACAGCTATATAATCTTTTATAGTTAGGGTATAGAATACTATTTTTGTATATCTGTTAATAATTACTAGGATAGTATTATATATACTACTGTCGTACTTGGACAGCAGGATACCACTCATAAAATCTATAGTAATCTCTATCCATAGATGTTCCAGTATAGGTAATACCTATAATTTACTATATAGGTGGTATCTCTTTACCTTTACCTACTGGTACATATTATATATCTACATATATATTCTTATATATTCTGGTATATTAATAGTCAGTAGTACTTTCTGCTTAAGAGTTTAACTATTTTAGTTACTCTAAAGTATCCTATATAAAGATTATTATAGTACCTTCTTATAAGCTTAAACTTTACTGCCGGGTCATCCAGTATATAGGCTTAACCCTAGAATAGTAGGATATCCTAATAATTTACTGACTAATTACCTGCCCTCTTCCTGACTCACTCTTCTAATATATTATACTTACTTTTAGTAATTTTATATTAAGCTTACAGTTCTTATAGAATATTAAAGATCTCCTTTTCTATATAGGCTACTTTACCTTCTATAGCTCTTATAATAATATAATATGGGTAGGTGCTTTTCCCTACTTACCCCACTATTTACTACCTATAATACCTGTACTCTTCCTATATCCAAGATATACGAAGACTGTATAAGGCCGCAGTCATAGTATTACTATAGGGGCTCACCTCCCTATACTCTAGACTAGTCCCTGGCTATTATCCTATATACCTAATTACTTTTAATCTATTTTTAAGTACTAGGGTTATATATATAGTACTTTCTAGTAATACTAATAACTTTTAGTATAGTATTAGAAGCAGGTTATCTAACAGTCTTTCTTCTATTATATAGTCTAGGCGTCTCGAGGGCGCATCTGCGGGATTAGACAGACCTGTATGGTGGTGAAGGATAAAGTCATACCCCGCTAATAATATAGCTTATCTGGCTTACCTATTATTAAGCTATGTAACTCTTATAAGTCTAATTAGATTTCTATAATCTATATAAACTTTAATTAGAGTAGCACTTCCCTCCAGATAGTACCTCTACTACTTAAAATACTCTATAATCATAAGTAACTCTTAATTATATATCTTATACCTTATTTTAGTATCTTTTATCTTATATAAATAGAATGCTACTAGGCACTATTAGCTCTCTCTATTATATTAGGATAATATCCCTGCTATCGCGAATTGCGATATATCTGTCTCTATCCTAATTAGTAGTTCTAGATTAAAATATCTAATAACTGGTACTATTATAAATATATCTTATAGTATCTAAAATAACTGCTCTACACTTTCAGTCTATTTAAATGGTTTTGTCAGCTTACTATTTTTTATTCCCTTTATAAGGTTAGTTAAGCCCTTTATAATCTTTATATAATCTTTAATAAATTATCTATAGAAGTTGCAAAACCTAAGGAATATTTATACTTCCTTTAGGGTTGTTAGTATAGGCCATTCCTTAATAATTACTATTCTTACTCTATCTATATATATACTATCTATCCTAACCATAAAGCTAAGAAACTTAATCTTATTAGTAAAGAACTTACACTTTTTAAGATTATAGTATAGGTTATACACTTACAGCTGTATAAGTATTGCGCGTATATCCTATATATAGGACTCCCAGTCCTTTAAGTAGATAAGGATGTTGTTAAGGTATATAATACATATAGTATTAATATAGTTCCCTAATACCTTATTAATTTATACCTAGAATATTATAGGCGTATTAGCTAAGCCAAATAGTATTACTAGGTACTTATAGTAGCTGTAGCGCATATAAAATACTATCTTCCATTTATAACCTTCTTTAATATATATTTTATAGTATATATTCTTAAGATCTAACTTTATGAAAATCTTTACGCTACTTAGTCAGTCCAGGATTTCTAAAATAAGTGGTAGGGGGTATCTATTCTTAATAGTGACCTTATTAAGGCCTCTATAATCTATATATAGGTATAGCTTACTATTCTTCTTTGGTATGAATAGAATAGGTGCGCCTATAGGGCTTATAGAGGGCCTTATCCACCTATTCTATAGCGCCTTGCTGAGATATTCTCTGAGAGCCTTAAGCTCCTTTACTAATATATAATAGATCAGATAGTGCGGTAGTTCTGCTATTATCTTAATTATATAGTCTATACTTTTATAGCTTAGTAATATTATTATAGCTTCTTTTTTAAAGATATTTATAAAATCTTATAATTTATTAGGTAGTATATATTCTACTTGCGCCTTCTTTAGCTCTATATTTAGGAGGAGTATACTGTAGTACTTATCTTTATTAATCTCTTCCTCTATACTTATTATATATACTATTAGTATTATATCTTTAAAGTACTACTTCTCCTATTTTATATTAAGGAGAATATCTTATTGCTTTATAGTGGGTATACTTAGGATAATATATAATTACCCTTAATCTACTATAAATATAATTACTAGTATAGTCTTCTTAACTTTATTTAAATCTTCTAAATATAGTTTAATTTTATATATCTTAAAACAGTTAATATCCGTAACACCCCCCTAATATAAGTGAGGCATACATATATCTGCTTCTAGAAGGTTAAGCTCCTTTATAAGTCTTAGTATTATCAGGCTGATATCAGCTCCTAAGTCTAATATAATTTTGATATTCTTACTATTAGTAAAGCCTTTAATTATCCTATTTATATTAATTACTTTCCCTATAGCTTTAAGTTCTATATAGGTTATATATATAGAGATTAATATAACCCTAATGCTTTTCCTTTATTAGTTGTTTCTCTCTTTAGCTTATAATAGTTTTATACTATATATCCAAACTTATTATACTTATAATATCTTATTTTTAACTTTTTCTTTTTATTAGTGGATAGTTTAAGATCTTCTAACTTATATTTTAGATTTGCTAGTTCCCTACTTTAATTATACTTAGGGAATATATTACTGTCACCAAACTTTCATTTTAAGCCCATATTTGCTATCTCTATCTCTATTTTCTTCTTAGTTTTCTCCTACCTTATAAGCAGTGTTATGATACTACTGTATATCTCTGGTATTATTAGCAGGTTTACTAGATAATACTATAAATCTAATCTAAATTTTATAATAAGGTTATTGCGTTTCTCCTTCTCTATTTATGCGGTGGTCATCTAGGCTTCTAAAGAGGTAAGGTATGCTTTAAAGTTGGCTATAGTTTGGCCCTTCCTTTGGGTCGCTTGAGCGTGTGCTATATAGATACTAGGATATTATAAGTTCTTCCTATGTACTCAGCTTATCTCCTTTATTTCTGGTATGGTCAGTGTCACAGAACCACTAGAAGCGATCTACTCAAGTTATCACGTGAAGTGAACTAATGAGATTATCAACTATCTATTCGGCAGTGCTGTACTAAGTATTGTACAAGAGTCAAGACGTTGCATGAAGAAGAGAAGGTCTGAAAGAAGTCCTTATTTACAATATAAAGGGGGCCTTATCATACCTTTCCTAATTGGGATTTAGGCGCGCGCGCGG
>NW_015622289.1:0-16701 GCF_000836295.1 Verruconis gallopava | reverse complement strand
CCATATAGGTGAGTTCAACCGATTTACTGCTCTTCCGATTTGCTTAGTAAAACCAGGCAATCTTGTGAACTCCACCTTAGTATAATCAAATCGCTTCGGTACAAAGGTATCGAGGTCACCGGCGTGTGCTTTCAGGCTTATGTCCTCTGATTGAGTTGGTGGTGATAATACATCTGATATAACAATAGATGCGTCTGCAAATGATGAGGTGGGACTTGATGGTGAGTGTAGTGGTGACTCAACCACCACTACCTCATTTTTAGGTCTTTCAGGATGACGTCTTGAGGCTCGATTGCTTGCCATGGCGGTATACCACTGTTCATGATTGATGGTACTTGGCTTCAGGACGGGCTTATTATGAGCAAGAGCATAGCACAATGATGACATGATGAAATGCGGTGTGATAAGGCAAGTTTGGCATATGTGATGAGAGGTGGCAGATATGCTCACAATTGGCCTAAGCATTAAGCCACCACTATATAATTGGATCATCCGGATGGATTATCCAAATCCACCGCCCAATTTGGATTGTGGCTTATTGGATAAATCCGAATGGATCTATCCAATTAGATCCACCCAATCAGCACACTGTAATATATGTATCTGGTCCAACACGCTGTTGGAGCAGTAATAATGCTGCAGTATGCATTCCAGCAACCATTAATGGATAGCTACGGCTATCTATGCATAGCAGCCAGTTTTCTAGAGCCTCCTCTTCTAAGATGGTGAGTTTATGGCGATTTGCGCGTAGATCGACGCGTACAACACATCCTTAGATACGAGCACTGAGATTTGTTCGAGGTATATTATAGAGGCGTGCAGCGTCAGATATTTTTCAAATTTGCTTAGATTTGATTGCATGGACTGCAAGAATAATTCTGCCTTCTTTTTCAAGCTGTAATTGCAATTATGGTGAAGCCATTAAATAAGTAAAATGATGTGTTCGATGAGGCATGAAAAAGATGACCGCTCGATGGTGGTGACCGCTCGATGGTGGTGACCGCTCGATGGTGGATTACGTTAGCAAAGCAAGAATGTGTTTACTCAATGTTTCGAAGATCCGGCAGTAATCGAGTCAAATCTAGCATAAATCGATTGCAGCAAGATTATGATGTTTCTTGATTGTGTCATCATGGCGATGCTACGAGGTCAGATTTCATCATTTCAGGCTCGCCTTAGCACAACGTTACTGTAACTTAGCTAAACTGAGCTAACTTAGCATGATATATCTCTGCTTAGAATCACTGTTAAAATGGAGATTTTGGTTGATGTCTTGAGTGACTATAGCTGGTCTTTTCACTACCGTCCTCAGTGATGTTAGGAATACTTTCCCAGTACCGACTAGCTTCACTAATGTAAGCCACTTCGAAAGGGTTTAGCTTCCTAGAGCAAAGGAACAAGGTATAACCAGAGCTTATTACGGAAGGAATATAATAAGATAGTTATGTTTATGACTTAGAATAGTATGAGCTTCAAGAGTATAGGAATGTATTCAAACTAACTACTAGATAAACTAGACAGTTGAATCACGAAGAGGTGTAATACCGGTAGAGACAGGATGTTTATATAGACCTAATCTTTAGTGTTCTCGTTGCCTTACTCATTCTGCTCATTCTGCTCAAAATGAGCAGAATGATCACTTCCACCAATCAGCGACACCCCGGCCGTCAACCATTGGTTGATGCGCTCATTTTGCTCATTTTGAGCAAAATGATCAGAATCGTACCCACGTGACTATTCACGTGTTACCTCGTAACAAGCGAGTAGGGTCTGTATCGTAAAAATTTCTCTCTCAGCTGGTCTTGCTATAGCACCCATAGTGCGAAAATTGAGGAGATGGTGTAAAGTGCTCTATTTAGGACCTTAATGTGTAGAGCCCTTCTGCTGACTGAAGAGACCATCCTTGATATCTCTTAATCCAAGCCAGAGCAACAGCACAAACGCAGAAATTGTGAATGGCCGAACATGCTCTGTGCTTTATAGCATATGAAAAAGATAGAGGTCGATCCTAAGTGTGATGGATGACAAGGTAGGCGTATTGCAAGATGGTAAACTGTGTATAGTCAGGTAGAGGTTAATGCTGTCAACTAAGAAATCCGATTTGTCTAAGGGCTCTGCACAGAATACCTAACTTATACACCAGTGTGACTTGGCGCACGTCGGTAGCATGCCTGCCAGTCTTGGTACGTCTGTGTTCCCCTTACACTGAGCGCGTGTACATGGTAACGTTACATGAATGCTCGATTGAAAGGTGTGTTTTACGCCAGCTCTGTACAAAACCATACCAGCCTAAAGTTTGGGTGATGGAGGCCGTGGTGGTTCGTGTTGGGACGAGTCCAGTGTCTTAACGAGACTGATTCAATTGCAATTGCACAACGGATTATAGCAGATCCAGTAGATGCCTACGTACATAGATACTAGCTGGATAGTGTAGTAATGTACTCGGCGACATGATACTTGAAGAAAGTGCAGGCACTTGTATCCACAGCGATTAGGTTAAACAGAACATTGGACTCGGATGGGACAAAAGATATCCTCTTCAAGCCGGAAGGCTTTGAATTGGCTAATTTCAAAGAGGCGTAAGCTCGATTGTAGCATTTGTAATCCAAAATATGTTGCCAGATGCACACAGAGGGAGATCTTGTCGAAACTCCGCACCTGCAGACCTTTGAGAGCACCTGCATCATCGCAGCATTTGTCTGCATGTTCTGGGCTGCACCTGCAAACAGCACAACATATGAAGTAACTTATTCTGCGCAATTCATCATTTGGGCCGCCTCTTTTTGTCCCTTCCGATTCGGTGCGCATTGAATGGATGACGTGCATGCGTAATTGTTAAATCAACGTTGGCCAGTGGAGAGACTCCGTCGCGTAAGAGTGCGAGAATCTGTCCAGTTAAGCTGAGAGATCACATGTGCAGCTAATTCGTTCGACGGCATGGAAAGGTATGCAAATCCAGACTTGGAGTTCCATCCTCGGCACTTAACGTGCAGTGCTTTCGTAAAGGAGTAGGTGAAGTAGGGGAGTGAGAGTCCAGGTTCCGGATGAAGGCGTCTCCGCAAGTGTAGTCCAGAAGCGCACAGAGAAGTGGCGGCATAGTCTTACCAAGTTAGGTCATGAATATTGTCATAGCTCGAGGGCAGCCAACAGCATTCATACGTGATCGCGCATGCCTAGATGAAAAAAAGGGTATTGGATCTGTATAGCTCATGAAGATAATGACAAATGAGCATTGACAATTGGCGTGGAAGTCTCCTGCCTCCCTGGCGGGACACAGCGTAACTGCTGTTAGCTGGGAAACTTGTAGTTGCCGTCTTATGAGAACGTGCGAGCCAACGAAAAGGACATGAGTTTAAGGGTAGCAGATACCAGCTGTGGCGAGGATCTAGTGACGATAGGGCTATGCACAAGAGGTCTATGTCACTTGGGTCCTTGTGAATCCAAGGCGTACTTTTTCTCTCCGGTCCGATGGGTCTGCGGGGGTATTGGCCCAAGTTTTGCTCCTAGTCTGAGGCCGCTGTGAGAAGCAGGGAAGTTTGGCAGAGCGCTGAGAAGCCAAACCACGGATGTGGTATTGCGTGGTGTCGTTGGAGGCGTTAAGCCCAGGTAGCAATGCGTAATTTTGCCGCTGCCAGGAATTTGCATGCAATCACATAGACATTTTGGCACTGTAATCTGAAGCAGTGCATTGAGTCTGGAAGATCGCCTTATCATTCGATGAAGATAGAAAAGGGGAGCGGTGTCAAGTGAGAGCAGATAGATGTATTCAGCGGACACGAACCTGTAACGTAACTTACGATACAAAGTAGAGATTAGAGCGGGTTCGGGGTGGGCTCCGACGCAGATCAGACGCGGTGACGGGGACGAATTACGCGAAAGGTTTGCTTCTGGGGCGGGGAGCGATTAGACTGACAAGAGAGAAGGACAATATTGGGGTTTGGATGCGGTGGTTTTCGGGCGCGAGGCCTTGGACGTGGGCGCAACTGGCCAATCCTCCACGCGAACGAGACCACGAGGAAAGGCAAGCGATGGCAAGCCAGGCGTGGCACGAATGACGATGCGGCCCTGAGCGGCGAGCTTTGGCGTATGGGGCCACAGGACCATTTGCGGTCCGTGGAGACGAAACTGTCAAGGAGTATTGACAGAGGCACTCCGTGCTCTGACGGAGGAAGAGAACGGAGGGGATCATTGCTCGAAGAACACGTTGGCGACCTGACAGACGCAGCCTGTGTGATGACTTAGCGCGGTCGCATGAGCGGGAGCGATTGGGCGCGCGCGTCATTGAGCTCACCTTTCGATCCTGCTTCCTGCTGGCCGTTCTCTACCCGCTGAGTCACTCGCAAAAGAAAACAAAGGGGCGATGGAGAGAAAAGAAATCACCGCTGCGCTGCGTGCTGCAGCACGGCACTGGAGGAAGGCGGAGGGAAAAGGCGGCGGTGATTGTGCGGGCGACCAAAGTGCTGGCTGCCCGCAGAGTCCCTGGCGGCTTCGCGACCGGTTTCCCACGCACGCTGTGGCCTGTGACTGCCGGACTTCCAGCCGAAGTCTTCTCAAAGACGCTGCTGCACGGGATTTCCTTGCTTGTGTGCTCTTGCGCCGTCGTCTTTTGGACCAAAGCGCCCAAGACCTAGGAACGGACGTTAGAAAAAACCCAAACCCCCCAGCCGTTGGCATGGCCGTGGCCTCTGCTCGTTCTTTGCTATCCACCCGGTCCGTTCATCTGCTCCACCCGTAGTCGCCGGCCACTTTTCTTCTTGGGACTGCGGATCAAGCTGATCAACGCCTCTTGACCCTCGCCAATACAAGTAGGCAAGTTCGCGCACAGAACAGCTGGCTAAGATTGCCCGCGACATCGGAGCCATCCTCCTTGCTGGCCTGGCTGCCACCAACTCAAAATCGCACCGCCTACCAACTAAATCGCCGTCACCCACGCTCGCGCAAGCTCGCTCGCTCAGAACTGAGGAGGCTAACGCTCTAGCCGAATCCTGGGCTTCCGGCTCCGGCGGCCGCATGAAATCCGAGCGATGATGAGCGTGCTAAGTTCGCCCTCGCCTACCCTCTCTCCCAACCCGGGCTTTGCGCACGATCAGCCGCACCACAATCATCATCACCATCACCAGCGCTCTTCGTTCGCAAGCCTGCGACGGTCTACTAGCTCCTCTCATCGCTCCTACCGCCTGTCCCCCTCGTCGAGCCAGGCCTTTCCCACCAGTCATGCGTCGAGCCCGGCGTCGTCGATCCACAGTTCCGCCACCTCCAACCTTCCAACAAGCATCGAACTCACGCCCACGTCTGCTCCCAAGCGGCGCGCCGTCGACGAAGGCGGCAGGGGCTACGCGCTGAGCAAACCGCAGACTGTCGACGCTGGCACACAATACTCCCCTACCGACTACCCGCCCACTGCCCACCTGCGTAGACCCGCTATGGCGTGTCTGTCGAGAGGGCAGGACGCGCAAGTTCACACGACGGCAACTGATACGGCTCGTAATGTCGGCGTTGGCGGCAGTGGCAGCGAGGATGTCGACCTTGTTAATGAGCGGCTTGAGCGAACAGAGTCCTGCACCCCGCCGGAACCGTCTTTGAGGCAGGATCCGCGGCCACACACGCCAACAGCCGCTTCCTCAAGCTCGGCCAGTGTGAGTGTCGCGTCTTCGACTTCCAACGATCTCGACTCGCCCACCAAGAAACCTCGAGGTGAGACATCGGTCAAGGTTATGCCGCTGGACTATATGAAGTGCGACGTTCGTGACTTGGGCATCGTCATTTCGGACATGCTGATGGAACTCATTCGCATCAATGATCCATTGCCGGTCAGAAATGAGCAATTGACGAGGTATCACTCTAGGTATGGCCACCATCATCTGTTATTCTCCTCCGGATTGTCGTTTGTTCCGCTACATACGCCTACCGTCTATCGTTCGTACAGGAGAAGAAGGAACCGGTCATGGATGTACTTTGGAAGGCAAGATTGCTAACTTTGTGCTGCAGAGCACCACCAGGCATTTCCGTGCACGATTATCTAACTCGACTCATCGTGCACGCCACGCTTTCACCACCCATTCTTCTCTCTCTCGTTTACTACATTGACAAGCTCTCTGCGTTGTACCCAATCTTCAACATCAGCTCTCTGACAGTACACCGCTACCTCATCACGGCTGCGACTGTCGCTGCGAAAGGTTTGAGTGACAGCTTCTGGACCAATAACACATACGCGCGTGTCGGAGGTATAAGCGTTCGCGAGCTGGCGCTGTTAGAGCTTGATTTCCTCGAGCGAATGGACTGGAGAATTGTACCTCCCGCGGATATTCTGGTGGACTATTATAGGAACCTAGTCGAGCGCAACGACAATTATGCGCTCGAGCGGCAGTCCGATAATAGCATGCATGGCTGATGGAAATATACCTTGATCCATCTTTGGCGATTCTGAGCCAGAGAATCACGCGATCGTTCCACATACAAGCCTCCTTCTACCAGCAGAAGAGCAATGGGCTTTGCCTTGTTTTGCCTTTGAAGCGAAAGGCCAAACTGCAAAATCCGACTAATCAAAGCACCGGCTGAAGTCGCGCCATTGCCAGTGACAATTTCGTTCAAGTGGCTCACAGCGTGAGGTAAGACAAGGAACAACGGTTTGACGAAGTAGTCTTGGTTGTACCGGACTGCCCGGGATAGCTGGGTCAAGACGGTGCAGAGGTCCAGAAATTCCTTCGCTTTACCGTGGCCACATTTCTCGTGCGGTGGGCGGTCACGCTAAGGTCAGAAGCATTTCTCCAATCGTTCCGAAGAGGCTCTTAGTCTCTGGAAGGACATTGTCGTTGCCAAGTGACCCAAATTGAAATGGGTATCGGGATCATGCGCAAGCCGAAAGCGAGCTGCAGATATTTCACAATGGCAAACTTATCGAACCATCCACGATGGCAAGAGAGCAGACGGAGGAAGTATGTGGACAAGGTGTGATGTCCAGAGACAGGAAGTCAGTGTTATCGCATAATTCTTGCCCCTGTGCAAGGCAATTGTTGCAATGAACTTTGCATATGTCTGGCGACTAGAACCTTTGTAGAATCTGGCAACGGACACAGAGTAGAGGCGTTTGGATTGGCGGGATCGAGACTCAGATTCGTTGGGCTACGAATGACAGCGTTTGTGTCGCATGGGCTGGACCATCGCTGGACTTGCAAGGCTCCTGTGGAGCCTTGTTCAACCTTTTACGAGGCGGAGGATTGCTTTCAATACAAGTTGAACGTCAAGGAATATTGAATACCCTAGGCTGGACGCTAACGAAAGATTATGGCTAATGGAAGAGTTTCCTATCAGAGCTAGTCGCTGATGTTCACATCTTCATCCTCATACTCGAAAACTACATCCAATCACAGGTAAAGGCCAAGATGAATTTCAGTTTGACGATTTAGAATGTTCAGTTCTAGTCGTCGCCACGAACATATATGCATCATGATTAGATGCATGATTAAGCAAATACGCTTGGGAAGATCTGCTCAGATAGAGAGAAAATCAATCTTTAATTAATAGGACAACATGCTTTCAGCGTCACATCTACATGGATGGCGAGGTACTTGCCGGGCATTCAGCTCCCTAACATGCTGACCTTGCATATGACTTACAGGGCGAGAAACTACGTCGGACGATGCGTGGAGGTGAAGCGGAAATAGGGACAAGGAACACAGTGTTGGTTTAAAACAAGTCTGGGTTCCTGTCAAACAGTACAGGACAAATAAGCACAACACTTTAAGCAGCGATAACGTCTTGCGAGCATTTATCGTCTCGCGGCTGCTTTCGGGCCCAAGGGTAAAGAAGAAAAGAGGAAAGGAAAGGCGAAAAAGGACCACAGCCAAATCTTAGCTTGGGCTTGTGCAGAAACACGAGGAAGAAATCTTGCTGCCCGTTCGCGAATGGACGCTATCGTCGAGCGAGCTGGATCTTTAACTCTGTCACGACACGAGGACAGATATCAGGTACGTTGTTCTACGGCTCACGCGCTAACACAATACAGTCACTTACAAAGAATATGTGACGCATAGACTCCCTTAGAAACATGATGCTCAGTTACCAGGAATGTTACATAGGACAACATACTACCGTCTTATGCTACTGTCTTCTAGTACCTTCTCTTTCTTATCCTCAACTTTACACAGGGGTCGGTATGTCGGTTGATCGATTCTAAATTCTTGGCAGATGAAGCCTTTGCCTCGTTAGTAACTGGCTGGCCGAACTTGTTAACCTGAAGGAGCGAAAAGCTTGGGTGATCTAAGGTGTCATATCTACCCTTTCTCGAGCCCACGCGCTTTATCTCCGCCAAACCATTTCAAGGTGGCCTAGGCTCTGGACAGGAATGTTAAGCAGCCGCAGCTGCGATACTCAAGCCGTTTAGCCGTCCTTCGTTCTTCCAGTCGTCTAGTGTCATCATCTGTCATGATTGCTCAAGTATTAGCCAGTGCTTGGACATGTGTGTACCCATAGCACAAGTATTTAACAACGGCTAAACAAGAAGATTTAAGCAAAGAAGGGTAGTTAGAAAAAAAACCGAGAAACTAAACGTTGAGATGGGCGGGGGAAATGGCTCACATAGTGATTCACACCCCTGCCCCACAGTCCAGATCGTACAATTTTGGCCAGCGCTTCTGGCGGCGCTGTCTGCATCATTTTGTCTAGGCCACCTTCGCTGTTTAGATAGCTTGGTGTGCAGCCGCCCATGCCCGCCAAACCGACCGAGTATGTGGCAACGAGATCACCCCATGCCTGCTCAGCCAGCTGGGTTGACTCAATCAGCGCGCCAGCGCCATGTCTCTGCTGTGCTGTGCTCAATATGTACGCCACATGTCTAGCGAACACGTCGGCGTTGTACACCACGTTACCAGACAAAGACGCCTGCGCAATCCCACTGAAGAACAGGTTGGGGAACCCTGCCCGCATCAGCCCGTGCAGCGTACTGACTTCGTCGTCAAATGCCTTGCCCATGTCAATCCCGTCGCGGCCCGTGATACGCACGTCAAACCGTGCCGTTGGCGCTGGACCCCTCGTCTTGTAACCCGTGCTGAGCACCAGGCAGTCGACCGCATATTCTTTCCCCGCCACTATGAAACCCGTCTCCGTAAATGAGTCTACACCATGGCCGTCCGTGTCTACGAGCGTCACGTTGGGCCGATTGAATGCCGGCAGGTACTCGTCATGAAAGCACGGCCGCTTGCACCACGTCGGATACCAATGCTTAAGCTTCTCCGCTGTCGCTCTGTCTTTGACGGTCTCTTCAACCCGTTGCCGGATTCGCTCTGCACGAGGCACATCCTGCACGTGCAGGTCATGGACGTACTTGGGAACCTCTTCAGGCGCCAGCACGCCGTCGTAACCCCACGCGGTGCAGTACGAGGGGTTGCCTATCGTCCACTGGTCCGCGACTAGATTATCCTTGGGTGGGGGATTCTTCTGGCCTAATATGTCTGCGTAGTTTGCGTTTCGAGCTCTCCACCAGCCTTTCTGCGACGTCATCTCCTTCCACCATGTGGAGTCCGTTTCGCGCTGCCCGCGAATGTCGACCGACGACGGCGTGCGTTGCACAACGTATAGATGCTTAGCATACTTGGCTAGTTCAGGCACCGTTTGGACGGCTGTAGCGCCAGTTCCAATGATGGCTACAACCTTATCTTTGAGTTTGTCCATGGCCGGCTTGTTGTCTTCCGAGGTGCCGCCAGTATACTCGTAATCCCAGCGTGACGTGTGGAACATATGCCTGTCGAATCTATCAAGCCCTTTCACAATGGGAACCTTTGGATGGGTAAGCTGACCGCCACCAAGCAACACGTACTTGGCTCGTATAGTTTGGTCAAGGTCCTTTCGATCGCGCGTTGTGAATTGGGTGTGCACAATCCATTCTGCTTTTGAATTATCCCACTCCATTGACTGCGTGTGCTGTCGAAAAATGGTTCGGGAGCGTAGATTCCACATGTCTGCTATGCGCTCGGCATGACCGCGTAACTCTGGACCATATGAGTACTTGTGCTTGGGCATGTATCCAGTCTCCTCGAGAAGTGGCATGTAGATGTAACCTTCGACATCGCACATGATGCCCGGATATCTGGTTTAAAGAAAGGAGTACGAAGTCAGCGTTGTCTAGAAACATCAAATAGCACGTTGCTAAAGTACCTATTCCAGTACCATACGCCGCCATATCCGCCTGCAGCGTCGACAAGGACAAGTTCCTCCGGTTTCACGCCTGTCTCGATTAAGCGGACAGCGAAAAGAAGCCCGCTGAATCCAGCGCCCACAATAAGGTACTTGATCGTGTTTGAAATATCAACCGATAACTCTGTGTGGTCGTCCGGCCGAATCCAAGGATCCTTCTGGATCCATGCCCACTTGTCAGACGTTACCGTATCAATCCACTGCTCCTCCCCCTCTGGTCGCTCCTGTAGTCGCTTATCGCGTTCAGCGACATAGCGAGCCTCGACCTCCGCTATGCGAGCCGCGTCGATTGACGCCATGGCTGTTGTAGTCTAGAGAGTTCAGTACCCCACTCTTCAGTATATATTTGTGTATGTGTGGCAAATTAGTAGATTATAAGGGAAGCAAGATCACGCCTGCAAGCGATAAAGAAACTCCAGGTTCCAAAATTCGCGAGCGCTAAAGCCCAGTGTTGTGCCGTACACAGCCGGTCACAGTCAGCAGCATAGTCTATTTATAGGTCGTCTGGGCCAGTATGTCTAGATCCCTTCTCGACTCGACTAGGAGGACCTGAAAACGATTCATGCCCGAGAGTACGAACAAGGTGAAAAAGGTATGCAGGCGTAGGTCGCCTACTCTGCGTGGGCAATGTGCTCTGAAGAGCACCCGCAGATTCGGTCATCTCCTTTCCGCTCAATGACTGGCGAAGAGGAGCTGAGGTCCGTACTGCCCCGCTAGCCAGAACCGAGGTTCATGGTCGTCGACTCCAGGTCCAACGACATCAGAGCACATTGAGTCTCGCTATGTGGTGTATGACTTTTCGCTCTATGTGCATGCCGTCACCTCTGTCTTGCTATTTTCGGAGATGTATGCCTCTGTCACAAATGTGCAAAGGAAGGCTCTACAGACCAGGCATCGGCCACCAACAAATCGACCCATCTCTTGGCAGTGTGCCGAGAGCAAATACTGGTGAACGCTATGAGCCGACCCGCTTGTCTGACTTGTTTGATGCTATGTGAAGTATTTATGCGGCTGGCCCCTTCTGGTGCAGTACAAGTCCATTGAGGCATACTGACAGCATTTCGACTGGGACAAAAGCAAAAACAAAGCAGGAACGCTTTGAATGTTTCCGCCGATGCAAGAGATCCTGACTTGGTACCTACGCAGCTCAACAGGTCTTCATGGTTTTCTTCCAGCGTGGTGGCAGAAGTGCTTAATACTAGTATCTCTCGATGCGTTCGGAAAACACAGCCAACAGGCGTTTTAGCGATCCACCTATTGAACAAGTACGTGATCAATCATGCAAATAGGATGGCATGAAGCAAGGCATATGGGATTTCGTGGGTGTCGACAGAATGCTCCGTTCTGGCGGAGAGAATGCGCGAGAGAAGGACGACGAGTTTGCAAGCCATGTACGGATGAGAGCGCCACCTGGCCTGCTCGCGCAGTCCGCCGGTCTTGGGCATCGGCCGCCCACTGCGTCTGGCTTCGGACGATGCGCAGGCGTGCCTGGCCGGGCTGACGGGGAGAGCGCCCTGGACGTCGGCGGCCTGCAGCGTCTCACGCGCTCCAGCCCGGCGCTGATCCTGTCCCGCTCGCTGCACAGGTCCTGTTGTGTGGGCCTGCTAGACCTACTTGTAGTTCTGGTGCACAAGCGCCAGAGCCGGAGCTCAGTTGGGGTCGGGCCGGGCTGGCAAAGTGAGAGCAAGGTTGCCGCAACGAGCCAGCTGGACTCTGGTTCACGGCTGTATCTGCACCCCACATCACGACGTCGCTCCGTCACGTTCGCCTTACCTTACCTGCCGCACCTGTCCACGGGCCTCTTCCTCACTCCCCCGTCCTCTCTTTGCTCCCATTGCGAGCCCTCTTCGTCCCTCTCGTTGTGCCTCCGACCATCCACTTGCCTTTCCTTCCTTCCGTTCTTCCTTTCTTGCTTCGTTCCTTGTCGCCTCCTCCCGTGTCTCTGCCATCTCCCTCCCCTCGCACGGCCTGCTTCCGGAGAACGGGTCTGTGTTGCTGCTACCGTCCATTTGGCTAATGGCCATATTCAGCGACAGGCCTGCTCCCGCTTCGTCCAGAAGATACTCACCCCAGTACGATGCTCACCACCTCTGTGACGCCGGCCTAGTACCTCCGCCCAAGCACAGCGCACACACTGCCATGGATCCTGATCCACGTCAACGGAACGGCCGTGTCGCAGGTCTAGACGAAGCCTGGCGATACCAACAGCAGCCAAATTTACAGAAACACCACTACGAGCATTCTCCAGTTCATATTTCTATGCCACGTAATGGTGTTGTTCCTCCACCTGCTCCTAATCCCCCACGAGTCCGCCACGACGCGGGTTATGAGCAGGCAGTCCGGCGCTCACCCCAACAAAGGGTCGTCTCGAACCCGGCTGGTGTATATCGGTCAGGCTACCCATCTCCAGCGTCCCTGCCTAGCCACTCGCGCTCGTACTCTGGCCCGGGCTCGCGGCCGTCGTCAAGCCACGCCAGTGATGGACCGCCGCTCGCACCACCTCCGCCGCTGTCCTTCCTTTCACACGTGCGAAATCAGAGACGGAGGAGCTCGAATACAAGAGACGGACAGCCCAAGGTGCTCTCCCGTCGAAGCAAACTATGGCCGCCAGAGGGCTATCACAAGCGCGATGGGCTGACGCTCAAAGAGGCAGAGAAGCTGATTACGCGAGGCGCCTCGACATTTACGGGATATGCCCATAACATCAAGCACGCTCCCGAAGGCCACTTTAGGTTTTTCGCCGTCATGGACGAGGAAAGCGGCACACGGACAGACCGGGCCACCTTTGATCACGCATCTTTCGAGAGTATCACTCTGTCCATGCACGGAGCGCCTAGCAGCCGCTTCCCTTGGATGTCCCTCGAGCAGCCGAGCATGGCCTTTGCATTTGGCAAATCTCCTGGCACGACTACACTGACTTATTACATTGGAAAGTCCGGTAGCCTGCAACCTCCCGTGGCTTTCGGCTCCAAGGTAAAACCCCGCAAGATGAAGCTTATTAATATTCTTGAACGGTTGCGCGACCTCCAGATGCAAGGTTTGCAGGATGAAGAGAATTTCGTGCAGACGTACCACTTCCTGTACGAGAAGCTGATTGAGGATCCGGATCGCGAGGATAGTCCGCACTATGAGCGCGCCTTACAGATCGCTGATTTGATCACGGTTCTAAGCAACCCTGACTGGATTGATTTTAGCTTGCCACGGTATCAGGTCGTGGCCAAGTTTTTCGACAGCCATGACGAAAAGATCAGACGCCGGTTTTTCCACCAGCTCCTGCTTGCGACGGAGCTGTACCTACGTATCGAGGCGCCAGTGCACGAGGAGAGAGCAAAGGCGCTCCTGCTAGAGCAGATTCCGCCAAAGGTGGCCTGGGACTTGGCGCTCGCCCGCCGCTGGTTGGAGCACATGTCCATCGAGCGCATGGCTCTGTCAGAGACGCAGTCCACCTTCTCATTCACACTAATGAGTAAGAGGCAACAGAAGGAAGCCCTGTGGCACTTTGCGCAGCTACTCAAGTGGCCAAATCTGGGAGAACTAAACTACATTCTTGAAGAGAAAGACGCGTATGAGAAGTCAATTGAGGACCGTTCCGCTGATGCCTTGTCCTGGTTCACTGGCGTGGTTCTCCCTGGGCCCACACTGCCGTGGTTGCTAATGAACACACTCATTGACTGCGATCGTGACACAGGCGACGAATTGACAACTCTCACACACATTCACCCTAACTCTGGATTTCAGTATCGTGCAAACACGTACTGGTCCACGCAGTGCATCGTGGGAAAGGTGCTGGGGGCCAGCCGCGGCGTTCGACAGGCCGCCGGCTGGATCGGCCCATGCTATTACACACCCGAGCTCGAGCGCGCTCAATGCGTTGTCGTTCGGCAGTTGGAGCCGCTAGATCGCCTGCTCACAAGCTACGACGTGAACTCTATGCACGAGCGCACCGCACCCCTAGGCCCAGATGCTGACAAGTATCCTGTCGGCGACTACGACTTAATCGTGCCAAATACTAATGTTGTTGAGGATATTATCCGTATACAAAAGCTCAGCTTCAACCCTCGTATCCCCAACAATCCAAACAGGGTGGTCTCGCAGTCCTGCGATGAATGCCGGAGTGGCAGTAAGGTCTTTGATGCGGCAATTGTGTTTGCCTTCGCTGAGAAAAGCCTGCCAATTCGTCTCCGCTACAACGTCGACTTTGTCATGGCGTTCCCCTGCGCGTATGGTCCCCATCCATTATACCACGAATACAAACATCGCATCATCCGTGTCGACGACGGCCTCGCTGAGCTGACAAACTGGCCCGCGCGTAATGGACTCTCGCGCACGAGCGCGCGTGCTTCGAGGTCTAGGAAGGTGTCACCGACTGTAGAAGGCGATGATGCAAACGACCGTTTGTTGGTCTCCCGGGCAGATATGGCGCTTTCTTTGAACCAGCCAGAACCGCGAATTGGAGACGATAGTTCCTCCACCTCGACACCCAGTGACGAGAACGGTTTGGTGCGCGAGGTACTCGTCATCGAAGCCTTCGGAGTCAGCGATAACGAGGTGTTTGCCCGCGCATGGTGTGCGCAGTACGGTGTTGGGGCCGTCATAGCCAACGTGCGGGAAACATGCGTCGCGTGTGCCGTGAGGGAGGCTTTCGCAGCTGGGCTAACGGTTACGATTCTCACTGAAGGGGGTTCAGAGAAGGAAGAGGATCGGGTTACCATGTGAGCTGTACTTCTTTATGAACTTCTCGTGGCGAGAACGCTGCATTTCTTTATGACACAGCAGCACAGGGAACCCTTTTATGAGGCCGAGCTTCTATGACCTTGAAAATTGTTGACGGTCTTAATGTGTATAATAACGAGACTGACGCATTATGATAATGGTTCGAGAAGGTCCTTGACTTTCCTTTCCTCTTCTTTTCTTTTCTTTTCTTTTCTTTTCTTTTTTTTCTTTTTTTTTCTTTTTTTAAAAAAAATGTGACACAAATTCCTTCATATCCTTTATTATAAGCGAAAGTATATGTGTAACCACCTAGTCATCCCTACTCTTTACTGATAAAGAAGCTGCCTCAGACAAGTCTGCTTATACTTGTGTTCTCCGATCCATTCGGACATGCACGCTATTCAAGTAATAAGCTCGTGATTGTCTTGGAATGGCCTTGTCCTTGTTCTCCGTATAGTCCATTTGGCCTCTGTTTGGTTCGAGCACGACAGACAGCCTTTCACCAGCGTGCTCTGCCTATCCCGGTTTCCGGACGAAAGGTCCATAACTTGAGCCACTCCTCGTATTTTGTTTCCAAAATGCGAACGACAGCATCTGCCTTAGGATATGCTTTCTTCTTAGACCTCGCGCGAGCCTTCCCTCCAGTGTTTCTGACCTTGGTTGTACGCACCACTATCATCTCTCTATTGGTTATCGCGGCTGCAAATTTGATGAAATCGTTCTTGGTCTTGGACACAGGCAACCTTGTCAGTTCTGGTGTCAAGTGTCTACGTGTCACGCTGCAACGGTCTTCAACACTTGGAGGATCTTCCGAACTATCGCTTTCTCTCCGAATGTTTGCCGAAGATTTTTTTTCATCTAAGTTGATTTTTTTCATCTAAATTGATTTGATTTCAAATGCCACTTCTAGCTGAACAAAAAGTGCCATAATGGGTGGACTACATCACACGCTTGTATGACGTGAATTCTCATGGAAGTGTTTTGTCTTTGAATTCACTAAACAATTGCCCACCCTGTAAAAACAACGATATTGTATGACCCGACATGATCAGTTATTCTTTTTCTCCTTTGCCCTGGAGCTAGTCAATTGCAATCATAACTTTTCCTGGTCTGCAGTGACGCAAGGGCCTCAAAATAGAACAAAACAATCGGCCGAAGCTAAAACCGGGAATGGCAATGAGCAATAGACTGATTGGCGAGACCTCGGAAGGGAAAGCGAAAGGATGAAGAAGGCCAAAGAGCTCTACAAACGCGGAGCAAGGTCACCTTCAAAAAAATTTTCCCCAAGTTCGACAAGCCGAGCGCGCATGCGAAGTGGCCGTCAACGGGTACCGAGCAGGCGTTGCGAGAAGCGCTGGTTGTCAGCTGCGAAAGTCCTGTCGCGAACGTGGCAGGCCTCGCTGTGGACTGTGGACGGATAGCCGCTGGCAAACCCGTTTCCTAAAGTCTTGGGGACTGGCCGGAGCGCAAACCGCCCTTTGGGGGCGTGACGCGGTTCTAGGCTGTCTCCTCCGTCGGCACCGAAGCTTCAAGGCAGCTCTCGTCGCGAGAGGGGGGCTGGCAAGTGAGGTGGAAAGTGTTGCGGGAATCTTGGT
Organism: Verruconis gallopava; assembly: GCF_000836295.1. NCBI lineage: Eukaryota > Fungi > Ascomycota > Dothideomycetes > Venturiales > Sympoventuriaceae > Verruconis > Verruconis gallopava. The sequence continues at coordinate 202 of NW_015622289.1, read as the reverse complement.
GGGGGCAGAGGGAAGGGATGTCTGCGATGGCGACGCTTGAGTGATCGAGGGTTGGCTGTCGACGGGTCCCGCCGTCGGTGGACTTTGTTGGATTTGCGACATAGCCACGACGGACCGGCCATGGTGTTGACACGCTGCTCTGCTTCGGCGGAGCGAGTGCGGCTCTTGTACGTACTGAGCGCGGCCGTTTCCTGCGAGGCGG
>NW_015622288.1:0-16753 GCF_000836295.1 Verruconis gallopava | reverse complement strand
TATGCTGTACTAAAGTATTGTATAATAATTAAGACGTTGCATGAAGAAGGGAAGGCCCGAAAGTAGTTCTTACTAAGAATATAAAGGGGGCCTTATCATACCTTTCCTAATTGGGATTTAGGCGCGCGCGCGGTGAAATCGAATTAGGAAGTCAGTTTAGTTCAGGAGTCCAGTTAGCTAATGTTAGGTAACATTGGGTTATATTAGGTTATATTAGCTGATGTCAGTGCTGCTTTAATCAGATAAGTAACAGGATAGTACTAATTATATGTTATAGGGGTGACCCCATAATAGTACCCCCCTCCTAGCTGGCGAAGCCTCCAGAGAGGGGCCTGGGGAGGGAGTTCCGGGAGTTTGAGCTCAGGTGTTCGGGTCCAGATTATCAGATATTCTGGTTCAGGTGTTCGGGCCCGGTTATTCAAATTCAGGCGCTTAGGTTCAGTTACTCAGGTTCAGGTATTCAGGTTTAGTTGTTCAGATTCGGGCGCTTAGGTTCAGTTATTCAGGTTCAGGTATTCGGGCTTGGTTATTTAGGTTTAGGTTAGGCTATTATAGTCTTAGAGCTTGTATCACAGTTACTTAATATAGGATGCGTTTTGCGCTTTATACTTAGTAAAAGCTGCTGTTTTAAGTAGAGTATCCTTAGGTTCCCAGGTGTTATTATCTGGATTATTATATCCACGCTATTTGACCAGGAACTGTAGTTGGTAGCAGCAGATTTATGTATCCAGGATCTGTTTGACCAGGTATTCATCTTCTCTATTAATCTTGATTGGGGGTGGCGGCTCCTACTACTAGCCGGGCAGCAGTTTATAGCTAGTTAATAGCATCAGGTTTAATATATTAACTATAGGCTATATATATACTGAGCTGGGTAGCTTTAATTTATATATATAGGGTGACACTTTTTTTTCAATCTTGTATGGGCCCATATTCTTCCAGTCCAGTTTCTTAGTTGGGCGGTAGCTACATATATTCTTTAAGTTCAGCCAAACCTGATCGCCTACCTAGTAGTTAGGTCCTATTTGCCTATTGCGATCAGCCTTTTCAGCGTAGATAGCCTAGGCCCAGGCTATTTCATTATATAAGTGTCGGTTTAGTTTATATATCTGGCTTACAAAGCGGTCAACGTCGCTAACTGTTAGAGACTGTAGGCTGTTAAAGGGTGGCTTAAAACCTATTCGCGGGTGCTGGCTAGTATTTGCCAGGAATAGTGTTGTTCCAGTTATCTTATTTCAGCTATTATTAGCAGTAAATTCTGCTATAGGTAACCAGTTATTCTAATCATCTTACATATAGTCTATAAAGCTTTAGAGGTACTACTCTATTTCCCCATTTGCGCGTTCAGTTTGGCCGTCTGTTTCAGGATGGTAGGCAGTTAATAGGCGGGTGTTAATACAGAGGCATTTGCATAGGTATCTCCAAAAGAGCGACACAAATATGCTTCCCCAGTCTGATATAATTATGTCTGGTAAGCCATAGAGTTTCCATATATGATGGAGGAATAGTTGGGCGACTGCGGGCGCTGAGATCTCAGAACATCTAATAAAGTGTCGCTGTTTGGATAGGCAATCTACTACCACCATAATATTTATATTGCTGTTAGATATAGGTAGTTTAATTATAAAGTTAACTGAAATATTGCGCTAGCGCTATTTAGGTATAGGCAGGGGCTTCAGTACGCCGGTATAGGTAGTCCTCCAGGCTTTTGCTTATAAGCAGATATGATAGGAGGCTATAAAATATTTTACTGATTCATGTATCTTTAGCCAATAATAATGGCGTGATAGAAGTTCCAGAGTCTAGGAGTAACCAGGGTAGCCCCTGACAGGAGAGTTATATATATATTAGAGTAGTTTAATCTTCAGTTTATCATTGTCAGGGACCACTATTCGGCCTCTATAATATAGGTGGTTATTAATGACCTCGCACTCGGCTAGAGTAATCAGTTTTAATTTATACTTACCCTCACTAAGTTAGTGACGGACCTTAGTGATAAATTCATTATTAGCATACTCCTCCTTAATAATCTGCTTAATTGACCAGTCTGTCTCTATTAACCTAAAGTCGAAGATTTCTGGTCGCAGTAGTGTTTACTGATGAAAACGGCAGGCCTCCTCTTAAGCAGGCTGGTCCTAAGAGTGTTATATTAGGGTGTCGGGCTTTTGGCCCTAGGCGCCTGGTTAGTATATAATTCTGAAGTTGAAGCGTGACAGGTACTCTGATCATTAAGCTTATCTGTAGCTAAGCTGTTTTATAGTACAGAAGTATTGCAGGTTCTTATAGTTACTTAGTACCTTTATAGGATGTACTACTCCTTCTAGTTTAGGTTACTATTATTTAAAGTATTAGATAATAGCTAGCAACTCCTTATCATAAATTTTATAGTTGTATTCAGCTGGGCTCAGTCTTTTCGAGAAGTAAGCAATAGGGTGAAGGACTCCTTCACTATCCTCTTATAATAGCACCCCTCCTAAGTAATAGTCAGAGGAGTCTGCCTTTACTACACAGGGTAGTGAGGGGTTGAAGTATCACAAGATAGGTGCTATAGTAAAGGCCATCTTTAAGTAGTTAAAGGCCTTCTGGCAGGCAGTTATCTAAAAGAAGGGGACATCCTTTCAAGTAAGCTAGGTAAGTAGGGCGGTTAGCATCAAGAAATCATTGATAAAACGGCGGTAAAAGTTTGCGAAGCCTAGGAACCCACGAATATCCTTAACGTTCTAAGGGGCTTCCTAGTCCAGGATGGCAGAGACTTTCTCAGGATCTATTTTAATGCTATTTACGGTTAGGATCAGGCCCAGGTATTTCACCTCTTGTTAATGGAACTCGTACTTATTAATATTAAGCTGGAGGCCTGTAGTCTCTAGTGCCTTTAGCATCAGTCGCACATATTCCTTATATTCCTTTAAACTATTGCTGTATATGAGGATATCGTCGATATATATGGTATAGAAGGTGTCTAGGAACGGGCGCAGGACATTGTTTATATAGTATTAGAATATACTAGGGGCATTAGCTAGACTAAAGGGTATTACTAAGTACTTAAATAGGCCTTCGTGAGTGCGGAAAGCCGTTAAGTGCTTATAGCCAGGTGTAATTTAGATTCAGTTAAAAGCTAAAATAATATCCAGTTTTATAAAGTATTTGGTTTTGCTAAGGTGGTTCAATGTTTCTTGAATCAAAGGAATTAGGTAGTGGTTTTTAACTATGATTTTATTGAGTTTTTGGTAGTCAATATAGAACCAAAGGCTACCTTCTGGCTTCCTTATAAAGATCACTGGGGAAGATACGGGTGACGAACTAGGTTGGATAAATCCTTTGGTGAGGTTTTTGGTCAGATACTTATATAGGGCTAGTAGCTTATAGTGGGATATTATATATAATGGTCCATAGGTGGGTTTTACCCTAGGGATCAGCTCAATCCGATGATCATATAGGTGGTGTTCTGGGAGTTCGTCTGCTTTTTTGCGTGAGAACAATTCCAGGGAGTCCCAGTAGTCGTGTGGCAGTTTCGTCTTCGGGTTAGTATATTTCTTATCTATAAGGGCCTTTTTGATATTAGTTAATAAGACTACGAAAATTTCAGTATTACACTGTCTTATAAGTTAGGTAAAAGGGACCACTCTAATTGCGTAGATATCCATTATAGTATCAGAAGGTAGATTCCCTTCTAAGTTTGGGTTGTCTATAGGGAAGGGCTCGTCTGGGGGGTTAGGAGCTTAGGCCATAAGCCATATTATCTGTAGTTTATACTGCCAATCGTACTATCGCGGTGGTGTATTGGGGCGGTTCGGCGAAGCCCTTACTGGGGCCTTTTTAGGGGTAGTTAGAGGGCTATCAGGTTCAGGTAATTCTGGTTGTTGTTTGACCATGAAGTGGTTACAGCATGCTAGGACTATAAACCGTAACTTGTTGTATTTATAGTCCATCTATATATAGTACTTATAGTTCCAGGGCTGGCCGAGAATAAAGTTATATTTACCTAGAGTTATTAAGTAGAAAGTAATCACTTTGTAGTGATTATTAATGGTTATCTGGAGAGTTACTAAGTAGGTGACCCTTATAGAGATAGTTCGGGATCTATCAAAAGCATTCAGGTTAATATATCGTTCTAATCTTGTTCATCTCAGGCCATATCTATGCGTGAAGTCACTACTTATAAACCCCTTTCCTGTAGTACCCAAGTCTACTATTCTGTGGGCGGTTGCTAGCGTGGCGCCCTGCCCTAGTCTGGCTAAGATAGTGATTCAGTGTTTCCAGTTATTTGAGAGGCTTAGTTTAGTGAGGTTAATAAATAGCGATATAGGGTATGATCCTAAAACATAACTTAATTCTGGGACCGTCCTTTTGATCAGTCGGACCCTCTGGATAAGACAGAGCTGGATCGGAAGTTATGGGTATAGCGGGGGTTGTTATAACAGGTGGGGGAACAGGTACGTAAGGAGACAGTATTGATACTCTTAGAGTATTTAGGACTTTCAGGATGGCTTAGGATAGGTATCTTATAGCTAGGTGAGATATGTTTATCAGAACCGCACTTATAGTATAGCCCTTCTCTGCGGCGGCGCTCTTGTTCGGCCAAGCCTACTGGGGCATAGCCTAAGATATCCATATCTATTGTGTCAGGGGGTTGGCGGGGCTGAGTTAGTTGTTTAGGGGCTGAGTGAGAATTATTATTAATGAAACGCAGCTGCTTATCAATCCTGGCTACCAGGTTCATATAATCTGTTAGATGCTCTAGTTCAGGTTAAGTAATTATTAGGCACTATAATTTAAGGCTGATAGCGCCCTTCAGGAGCATATACTAAGCTCCTTCGGCGGCTCCTGCTTTACTTGCCAAAGTCCTGAATTTGGTGAAAAATTTCTAAAAGGGGCGGCTCCCTTAACGGAGATCACGAAGCTTTAGTTCAGCATTAACTTGCTTATTTAGGTCCCTATATTATTGGTTAAGCCAGGCGATTAGTAATTATAGGGTTGGGAAATTGTGGCCAAGGCAGCCCAGTGTGACTGCTGGTTCCCCCGAAATACAAGATCACGTATAGGTCAGCTTAGCTAATTTGCTAGGGTAGTAGTTAGAGTTACCTAAGAGTTTATTTATCAGAGCGGCCTTCTATTCCGCTAGCTGACTACGTCTGCCTGTAAACTCAGTGATATCTGGAAGTCTCTCTGATAATTATATTTAAGTAACCAGGGGTTCCTTCTACAGAGTAAGCCTGGAGCTATTCATAGACTTAGTAGGTATATCTATTTATTATTAGTCACTAGTATTAGGAGCAGTAAGAGCGATTTTGGGGGGGGAGCCGGGAGCTGACTTAAGGGTGGCTATCTCTTCGCTCAGAGCGAGTACCGCCTGATTCTATTACGCAAGAGCTTCTTGCAGGGCGTGAATTTGTGCAGTTATCTGTTCCTATATAGTACGGATAATTGCCTCCAGTTCTATCATTATAGCTGGTGAGGATGGTTGATGCAATGTAGTATTACAGAACCACTAAAAGTGATCTACTTAAGTTATCATATGAGGTAAACTGATGAGGCTATTAACTATCTATTCAGTTATGCTGTACTAAAGTATTGTATAATAATCAAGACATTACATAAAGAAGGGAAGGCCTGAAAGTAGTTCTTGCTAAGAATATAAAGGGGGCCTTATTATACTTTTCCTAATTGGGATTTAGGCGCGCGCGCGGTGAAATCAAATTAGGAAGTCAGTTTAATTTAGGAGTCCAGTTAGCTAATGTTAGGTAATGTTGGGTTATGTTAGGTCATGTTAGCTGATGTCGGTGCTGCTTTAATCAGACAGGCAACAGGATGGTGCCAATCACGTGTCATAGGGGTGACCCCATGACACCCCTTAAGCTTATCTTCTTATCTTATTATTATAGTTACTGGGCCTTCCGGCCTAATTCTTCTCTTAATCATACCCCCTTTTTTCACTAGTGGTATCATACTACCACTTCTTCCTTATCTATAGTGAACTTATTAAGCCTAGATAGCTCTACCCCCTATTACTATAAGGGCTCTATTATAGAGCTTTCCTCCAATTTTTCTGATTAAGGATATGGTCCTTATATCTTTAATTTATATAATATATTTAGTATAGTTTCTTTTAATATATAGTATATATTATTTATCTCTTATATTTTATATATATCTTCTTTTTAATTAGTTATTGAATTTATCGCGCTTCTCCTATATATTATCTAAGTTTTCTTTTAGTAACTACTAGTTATATTCTATAGGGTAACCCTTCTACTTAACTAAGTACTATATACTATTCTTACATTTCTTCTTATTAAGGATTTCTTCTATCTCCTATTCTTCCTTATTATTAATAATTTCTAGGAGTAGTAGGTAATCCACTATATTATTACTACTTATATATTAATAATACTTTTCTAATAGAAAGATATAGAATATATTCTAGACTTTTTATAATATTAGTAGCTATAGTTAATATATTTATATATTAATTAGTTTAAGGACTTTAAATAGTCTAACAAAATATAGTACAAGTTTCCTACTCTAGTACTTTAGATATAGATATTTTATTAATAGTAGAATAAGATTATTTATTTTAAATATTATTAGTTTATACCTATAGTTATAATATTTTGCTTGCTCTTAGCTTACATTAGTAAAGTATTCTTCTAGCTTCTTATAGATATTATGGAGTTACTTTACTCGCTCTTATATATCTGGTACTTATTTTTAATTCTTAATGTTGTAATAGACCTCTAGGTAAAACCTATATAATATAAAGAATAGGGTTATACTTATTAATATATTAATAGTATTGTTATATATAAATTTAGTAATTAGTAGTAGTTTTACCTATATTTTTAGGTACTCTCTGTAGTATGTGTACAGGTATTCCTAAATTATTTGATTTTAATATTCTATCTGTCCGTCAGTTTGCGGATGGAATACGGTTCCTATATATCTATATATATGTAATATATAGTATAGTTCTAACTAGAATTTACTTATAAATTTTAGGTTTTAGTCTAAGATAATACCCTTAAGTAAGCTAAAGCTTCTTATAACCTTATTAAGCAGTATGTTAGCAATATTTATAGCTATATAATCTTTTATAGTTAGGGTATAGAGTGCTATTTTTATATATCTATTAATAATTACTAGAATAATATCATATATACTACTATCATGCTTGGACAGTAGGATGCCACTTATGAAATCTATGGTGATCTCTATCTATAGATATTCTAGTATAGGTAGTACCTGTAATTTGCTATATAGGTAGTGTCTCTTCACCTTCATCCACTGGCATATATTATATATCCATATATATTCTTGCATATTCTGGTGTATTAATAACCAATAGTACTTTCTGCTTAAGAGTTTAACTGTTTTAGTTACTCTAAAGTATCCTGTATAAAGGTTATTATAGTATCTTCTTATAAGCTTAAACTTCACTGCTGGGTCATCTAGTATATAAGCTTAACCCTAGAATAGTAGGACGTCCTAATGGTTTACTAACTAATCACCTGCCCTTTTCCTAACTCGCTCTTCTAATATGTTATACTTACTTTTAGTAATTTTATATTAAGCTTATAGTTCTTATAGAATATCAGGGATCTTCTTTTCTATATAGGCTGCTTTACCTTCCATGGCTCTCACAATGATATAATATAGGTAGATGCTTCTCCCTACTTACCCTACTATTTGCTGCCTATAATGCCTATACTCTTCCTATATCTAGGATATATAAAGACTATATAAGGCTATAGTTATAGTATTACTATAGGGGCTTACATCTCTGTACTCTGGACTAGTCCCTAGCTGTTACCCTATATACCTAATTACTTTTAATCTATTTTTAAGTACTAGGGTTATATATATAGTATTTTCTGGTAATACTACTAACTTTTAGCGCAGTATTAGAAGCAGGTTATTTAATGGTCTTTCTTCTATTATATAGTCTGGGCGTCTTAAGGGCGCATCTACGGGATTAGATGGACCTGCGCGGTAGTGAAGGATAAAGTCATACCCTACTAATAATATAGCCTATTTAGCTTACCTACTATTAAGCTATGTAACCCTTATAAGTCCAGTTAGATTTCTATAATCTATATAGACTTTAATTAGAGTAGTACTTCCCTTCAGATAGTGCCTTTACTACTTAAAACACTCTATAATTATAAGTAACTCTTAATTATATATTTTATACCTTATTTTAGTATCTTTTATCTTATATAAATAGAATGCTACTGGGCATTATTAGCCCTCTCTATTATATTAGGATAATATCCCTACTATTACGAATTATAATATATCTATCTCTACCCTAATTGGTAGTTCTGGATCAAAATATCTAATAACTAGTGCTATTATAAATATATCTTATAGTATCTAAAATAATTACTCTGCACTTTCAGTCTACTTAAATGATTTTATTGGCTTACTATTTTTCATTCCCTTTATAAGGTTGATTAAGCCCTTTATAATCATTATATAATCTTTAATAAATTATCTATAGAAGTTGCAAAACCTAAAAAACATTTATACTTCTTTTAGGGTTATTGGTGTGGGCTATTCCTTAATAGTTACTACTTTTACTCTGTCTATATATATATTATCTATCCTAACTATAAAGCTGAGAAATTTAATCTTATTAGTAAAGAACTCACACTTTTCAAGATTATAGTATAGGTTATATGCTTATAGCTGCGCAAGTATTGCGCGCATATCCCACATATAGAACTCCTAGTCCTCTAAGTAGATAAGGATGTTATTAAGGTATATAATATATATAGTATTGATATAGTTCCCTAATACCTTATTAATATATACCTGGAATGTTACAGGTATATTAGCTAAGCTAAATAGTATTACTAGGTACTTATAGTAGCCGTAACGCGTATAAAATACTATCTTCTACTTATAGCCTTCCTTAATATATATTCTATAGTATATATTTTTAAGATTTAACTTTATAAAAATCTTTACGCCACTTAGTTAGTCCAGGATTTCTGAAATAAGTGGTAGGGGGTATTTATTCTTAATAGTAACCTTATTAAGGCCTCTATAGTCTATGTACAGGTATAGATTACTATTCTTCTTTAGTATAAACAGAACAGGTACGCCTATAGGGCTTATAGAGGGCCTTATCTACCTGTTCTGCAGCGCCTTACTAAGATATTCTCTAGGAGCCTTAAGCTCCTTTACTGATATATGGTAGATTAGATAGTATAATAGTTCTGCCATTATCTTAATTATATAGTCTATACTCTTATAGCTTAGTAATATTATTACAGCTTCTTTTTTAAAGATATTTATAAAATCTTATAATTTATTAGGTAGTATATATTCTATTTATACCTTCTTTAACTCTATATTTAGGAGAAGTATACTATAGTACTTATCTTTATTAATTTCTTCCTCTGCACTTATTATACGCACTGTTGGTACTGTATCTTTAAAATACTACTTCTCTTATCCTATATTAAAGAGAATATCTTATTACTTTATAATAGGTATACCTAGGATAATATATAATTGCCCTTAATCTACTATAAATATAATTATTAATATAGTCTTCTTAACTTTATTTAAATCTTCTAAATATAGTTTAATTTTATATACCCTAAAATAGTTAATATTTATAATACCCCCCCAACATAGGTAAGATATATATATATCTGCTTCTAGAAGGTTAAGCTCCTCTATAAGTCTTAGTATTATCAGGCTGATATCAGCTCCTAAGTCTAATATAATTTTAATATTCTTACTATTAGTAGGGCCCTTAATTATCTTACTTATATTAATTATTTTCCTTATAATTTTAAGTTCTATATAGGTTATATATATAGAGATTAATATAACCCTAACACTTTTCCCTTATTAGTTGTTTCTCCCTTTGGCTTACGACAGTCTCGTGCTATATATCTAAACTTATTATACTTATAATATCTTATTTTTAACTCTTTCTTTTTATTAGTAGATAGTTTAGGGTCTTCTAACTTATATTTTGGATTTACTGGTTCCTTACTTTAATTATATTTAGGAAATATATTACTATTACTGAACTTTTATTTTAAGCCTATATTTGCTATCTCCATCTCTATTTTCTTCTTAGTTTTCTCCTACCTTATAAGTAGTATTATGATACCACTATATATCTCTAGTATTATTAGTAGGCTTACTAGATAATACTATAAGTCTAATCTAAGTTTTATAATAAAGTTATTATATTTCTCCTTCTCTATCTATATAATGGTTATCTAGGCTTCTAAGGAGATAAGGTATACTTTAAAATTAGTTATAGTTTAGCCCTTCCTTTAGGTTACTTAAGCGTATACTATTGTACTAGGGAAAATGGTTCATACTCTGAAGGGCATCACATGACACAGGAGCAAGGGTCTTAGATATCATATGATATGGCAAGGATATATAAGAAGAGAAGGATAAGGAAAGATAAAAGGAGACAATAGCTTCAGACAAGACAAGATAACAGAAAACCAGCTTTGCTTTGCCTCGTACAGAACTTCGCTTTGCTTTGCCCTGCTTTGCCTTACTTTGCTTTGCTTTATCTTTACTTTACTCTTCCCTATTTACTTTATCTTCTTTTATACCCTTATCCTAACTATCTTATCCTACTTCTAAGCTTCTTTACAGTTCCCATCTGTGGGAGGCTTCTCTCTCCCTCTTGATTTTCTCACCCTCAGGAAGGCCTTGACATCGAGTGTCCTACCCCCTGAAGTGGCGGTCAGCCTAAAACCTTTACAATTGGCGCCCGAAGTGAGGCTACACCTAGAATCTAAGGGAGGATAGTCTCTATTTATAATACTGGAAATACAGCAGGTTGAGATGAAAAATAAGAGTATGGACCCACAAAGGAGACCAATAAGAAGAAAGATATGGTGATATTAGAACTTATTAAGATTATCATACCTAAGGTATTATTCCTTAGGTAGCGATAAAAAAGAAATTAAGGTTTCACTGCCTAGTCTCCTCTGGTTATATGAAGATAAAACCGGTTTCCTAAGACTCTCTTATTACCTGATTTTAGGATATATCATATTACGGATCCTAAAAGAGTTGAAGTTTATAATCTATCTCCTTGGCCTGGTTTGGGTTGGATTACACTATCTGAAAAATGTTAAGAAGGATAGGGATGGCATATGAGATAAGAAAAAGGAGGTGAAGAAAATGGCTCGTAGGAAAAGAAGAGAAAGAGGGGAGAATAAGAGAAAAAGGAGGAGATTTGCCCCAGACCTAGGATCGGTTTACACAATATTGCTTGATTTTTGCTACTGCTATCTTTTTGCTAAGAGTAACTGCTTTAAGATATTAAAAGATATAGCTTTGAATACTACTGAGGAGAGTACTATTGAAGTACCCGTTGCTAGGTAAGAAAATATGAGGGGTCCGGAACCTACCTCATATCAGGAGATAGAAGTTGCTTACCTTCTGTGGTTACTTATTCAGTAACAAATAACTAGGCCAGGTAAGGTACACAGGAAGGAGGCGCTTTGGTTCACTGGCCTGGATGTCAGTGATTGGTTGGAAGAATTCGAGGTTAAGCTGGAATAAGAAGGGGTACCCAAGGAAAGCTGGTGTAAAGAGCTGGTAATCAATACCTAGCCAGGATTAAGACTGAGAATCCGTTACCTGGACAGATATAAGTTAAGTAACTGGATGGCCTTTTGAAGGAGCCTGATGGACGAGTTCAGCGACTCAGATGGCTGGGTTATGAAAAGAAGCGAATTATACTTAAGGATACTGGCTAAGGCTATATAGGAAGATAATATTATGACTTCCTTAGTATACATCACCAAGTTTCGTAGAATAGGCCTGGAAATACTAAGTGAGGGAAGGATAGGAAACTTCCAGCTAGTCCAGATATTTTTAAAGGGTTTCTTAGAGAGTTGATAAGATCAGATCCTGGATAGCATTAGTAATGAGCTTACCCCCTCTGGTGAGCGGTAATAAGCCATCCTGGACTTTATAAGTGTGGTTGTAGCAGCAAGACAAGTTACATAAAGTATCCAGTATTGACAACAGATTGAGAAGGCTGGTCCTGCGGAAGGGCAACTGAAGACTGTAATAAAAACTTAGTACCCGGGGATCTTAAGAAGAAATACCGACCCTTCAAGACTAGATGAAGACCTTTGGTAAAGTATTGACAATCTATAAGTTAGTATGGCAATAATGGACAGCCTGAAGTAATATATAGCCATCTATAAGGATCTAATCCTTAAAAGTAGGAAATAAGATAGCACGCAGATGGGATATATCATTAACTATATTGAGAGTCTGTTCCCGAATACGCATCTGAAAGCCGCGGTACTAAGGATGGAAAACTTAGCTACTGGAATAAGCTTATATAAACTAGTAATGCCATCTCAAGACTAGGCTTTAGTAGAGCTTTAGTGCTGCGTGAATGATAACCAGCCTCACCATTATACAATGAGATGCCTATTACTTATGCCCCTAATGGATAGTAGGTAAATCTATTGGGATCGTGAGGCAAAGGTATTTCGCTGGGGGCCGGTCGGTAATAGCCAAGATCTGATTCCGCTGAACAGATATAGCCAGGTTAAGAAGACGCAATATAAGCAGATTGATGAGCTCATAAAGCAATAAACTGCAGGAAGGCAGGCTACTGGAGTTTAATTAATCTATAAGAATACTGGCAGCAGTTATTTTGCGGAATATGATTAAGTTGTACAAGAAGTAGGGATATATGTGGTTTCTGAGAGTTAGCCATCTGGAATGAGAGCTACTGTCAAGACTGTAAGGAGCGGTACCTTATAAGAAAAAGAAGAGCCAGCTATAGTGACTCAGGTGGCTGACCGGGTAGGGAGCAAGCCTACCCTGAAGAACTACCTAAAGGAAGTCCCTTATAAGCAGACGGTAGTCTCATTTACCGAGCGCCTGATGAACAGTACTATTGAAATCTCTCTTATAGAATCGTTACAGCTTATGCCTGAGATCCGGAATGCCATCTATCAGTCTCTGCCTGGTCTAATTGCCGATGTTGTGAGGGACCAGCTAGCGGCTGCTAAGGAAGCGCGCCAAAAGCGAACTAAGGAAGTTAATACTCAGAAGACTGGAGCAAAAGTAAAGAGAGAGGATATGATTATTGGTGTAATATATGGTGGTGATTTTATAATCCAGGAATTAATAAGTGACTATATTACTTATTAGGATAGACTGTAAAACTGACAGAGAATTTCAGTACTTCTACTAATAGTGGCTGTATATGTTGGAGGATCAAGACATGAATCCAGGGTACTGATAGATACTGGAACATGCACTAACTACTTAAGCGAAGAATTTGTGAAAGAGTAAGGCCTAGTACTCAATCAGATCCATGGAGGCATGACCGTCCTGAAGAACATAAGGGCCGCTAATAAAGGAGTTATGCACTGCATTGGTTGGGTGTCTGCGTATGTTAATATTGCTGGTTCCGATATCATATATGATCTGGTTATTTTTGCTATGTTTAGAAATCTTAGTCTTAAAGTAATCCTAGGAACTGATTAGATATTACTAGCCCAGCTTGAAACCTACCATATAGGGGATAGAAGTTGTATTTGTTGAGCGCATGCACCTAATAGTAGCAGGAGCGTATGCTGGCAAGCTGCCGCAGTAATCTCTGAATATCTACTAATGGATAATAAACCGTAAATTAAGGTGGATATAGAAGAGTTATTGGGAAATGACTAGGTGGCTTGTATTCCGGAGGTAATATCGCCTTGCTGATTCCGGAAAATTTGAGACAAGTGAGGTTTATGCCATATAATTAGTAATGGCATGATAGAAGCGCAGAGCTTAAATAGGTCCAGCCTTCAAGTATTATGGATTTAAGGACTATGATGGGGGAGATGAGACGTCAGAAAAAGGCAACGAAGAGGCAGATAAAGAGCTTAGGTGAGAAATAATAGGTTGAGCAAAAGAGTAAGAAACTGTGTATCCTGACGTTGTATAAGAAAAAGGTGGATAAAGTGCGGCCTGCTGCAGCCCCACTAGAGGACGGCTTGATTCCTGGTAGTGATATTGATTGGTTTAAGAAAGTCCTAGCAGCGCACAGATAGTAAGCTATACCAGAAGGTGTGACTGTGTTAGATGAATGGTTTAAGCCTAGAACTGCGTGGTTCCCTTATGGGGTCAGGCTCACGCGGGAGAGACTATAGGCAATAAAGATTAGCTCTGGCTTCACACCGCAGGAGAAGTTGTTAACTAAGGAGGTATTATTCAGAAGGGAGGCTACACTTAGCTGGGACTTCTCGGAAATTGGGAGGATTAAGCCTGAGGTGGCCCCCTTACAGGTTATACACACCGTTCCTCATGAACCTTGGCAAGCGAAACCATTCTATATACCAAAAGCGCTTAGTAAAATAGTGACGGAAATGCTTCAGGATAGGATATCCTCTGGCCGTTTGGAAAGAAGTCATGTATCTTATAGGAATCCTTTCTTCCTTATTAAAAAGAAGGATAGGAACCATAGGCTTATTAATTCCGTGATATACATTAACTGAGTGATAATATGAGATGCCTTTATACCCCCTTCAGCTGATGAGTTTTCTGAACGCTATACTAGATACACTCTTATAATAGTTACGGACTTCTTTTCAGGATATGATTAGCTAGAGCTGGCAAGAGAAAGCAGAGACCTAACTTCATTCCAGACGGAACTCAGTCTCTTACACCAGACTACCTTACTACAGGGAGCTACCAACTCTGTCGCCCAGTTCTATTATGCAACCTAAGCCATTATGGTACCAGTATAACATCATACTGGGGTATATGTAGATGATGGAGTATGTGGCGGCCTAAGAACAACATATAATAATGAGGAGGCACTGCCAGGTATATGTCGCTATGTACTTGAGCATCTATAACAGGTCAGTGAGATACTTTTGGCTGTTGAATGTTCAGGGGCAACCATCTCTGGAAAGAAACTAGAAATAGGAGCTGAAGGAGTGATTATTATCAGTTACTATTGCGATACTGATGGGAGACACCCTAATTATGCTAAATAAGAAGTGATTATGAATTGGCCTGAACCTATAACTTAGAAAGGAGCTAGAGCATTTATTAGGGTCTATATATATTATTATATTTAGATCAAAGATTTTGCAATAATTGCTAAGCCTATTTTTCAGCTATTTCGGAAAGGATAGAAGTTTATCTGGGGTGAAGAATAGCGGGCAGCAATACGAGTACTTCAGGATGCTCTAACTAGATCGCCGGCTCTACGACCTATTGATTATGGCGAAGGTGCCGGAGAAATTATTATGAATATTAACGCAAGCGGAGACGGCTATAGAGGCACCTTAGGCCAGGTACAGCCTGATGGTCAACGAACAGTAGCTCAATATAAGAGTGGGATTTGGTTAGTATCGGAATGAAAATGGGACGCCGTAAAACTGGAGTGTCAGGTATTGATGAAAATCCTTAAGAAATTTAAGCTTTACCTGTACAGGGTTAAGTTTGTTGTAGAGACGGATGCTAATATACTAGTTACTTAACTGAATTGGCCTGCCTTAGATATTGCTAGAGCATTAGTTACTAGATAGCTAGTGTAGCTATTATTTTGGGACTTTAAAGTTTATTATATTAAGGGGATAAGGAATTTAGTAGCTGATGGGTTGTCGAGAAAATATAAAGGTCTTATAATAAAAGATGTCTCCTACCATGAAGATAAGGAGTGGCTTAACAGCACCCTGGGGGCGTTATACTTATCCGGACCGCGAATTATTACCTATAAGAAGACATTCTTTCTAGGAATACTGAATAATGAAGGGTTTGATGACTCAGCCAGAACTAATAATAGGTATAATAGGCCTATATATGGAGTAGAATATAAACTTATTAGAGAGTACCTGAGCACTGCCCAATACCCAGCAGGCTTACCTGCAAAGGAGTTCCGCAAAATCAGGAGGCTTGCTATAAAGTATTGCCTTATTAGCTTAATACTTTTTTAAAGAGGCTGTCTCGGTCAACCTAACAAACAAGTAATTGAAAACTAAGATGAACAAGCTAAGATCATTAAGAGGCTCCATAATGAGTATGGGCATAAGGGGCGAGAAGCCACCTATCACTTGATAGCTGTATGGTATTAATAGGAAAATCTCTATAGTAATATAAAATAGTATATATGAGCTTATCATGAATGTTAGCAGAGCAATAGGAGAAGACAATAGGAACCCCTGATTGCTTGAGTGGGGTACGCGCTCAGTTAGCGATGGTCGGTAGACTGCACGAGTGTGTCTAAAGGAACCTGGATAGTCCAGGCCAGAAAAGAGCTATCTGGATGGCCTGAAGCAAGGGTTCTGTGAGGGAGCCTAACGTCTGAACAAGTTGCAAGGTTCTTATAGGAGGACGTCCTTAGTCAATGGGGATGCTTTAAGTAGCTTGGTTGTGATGGCGGTGCTAAAAACAAGCTTTAGACTAAGGTACTGCTAAATCTATATCAGATTAGAAAGGTTCAGATATCTCCTTATAACTCTCATACCGTAGGAGGGATAGAGGTCAAGCATAAGTCACTTCTAGTGGCGCTTATAAGGGTAACGGATGGAGGGAGATTGCTATGGAAGCAATACCTGCACTCTGTGCTTTTGTTAGGAATACTCTCCCTATACCGACTGGCTTCACCAATGTAAGCCACTTCGGAAGGGGTTAGCTTCCTAGAGCAAGGGGACAATGTATAACTAGAGCTTATTAAGGAAGGAATATAATAAGATAGTTATGTTTGTGACTTAGAATGGTATGAGCTTCAGAAGTA
>NW_015622287.1:14290-16828 GCF_000836295.1 Verruconis gallopava | reverse complement strand
CCCTTCCTTACCGGGAAAACATGTGCGCAAGCTCTATGACACGAAAACGCGCCCTCAAGCAAACCTACTAGCTCAACTACGTACAGGCCACTCATGGCTAAAGAGCTATAGGAAGAGGTTTGGCAAAACCCAGGATGATAACTGCGAATGTGGAGCGAGAGAGACACTGGCGCATGTGTTTCTTGACTGTCCCACTCTATAAGGACTACGACAACGACTGCGGAGGCGGATAGGACCCCGTCTTAACAGCCTATCGTCTCTGATTTCGGAAGATATAGCAGATGGAGAGCTACATGCTATACTTGAATTTGCTGAAAAGTCTGGAAGGTTCCGTAATAGAGACCTTTGATACTAAAGCTAGGTTATGTTTACGCTATAAATAGGGTGAGAGACGAGGTTACTACAAAGAGACAACTCTAAGCAGGAACAAAACTTCAGGAAATAGAGCCGTAAAGAGGAATGTAAATAGATCACACGACTCGTATGTAGCCTGCATATCCTTACTAGGATGGGTCAGGGTAAATGAAAAATCAAATCAAATCAAATCAAATCAAATCAATCAATCAATCTGAGGCCATATTATCCTCCGCCGGGCATAGCTACGCGACAAAAGAAATGGCTGAAACCGTGTAGGATTAATCAATCAATCAATCAAACCTTCTCCCAACACACCTTAGACTCAGACAAAGGGCGTTAAATGTCCTAGGCAAACTTAAGACACTGCCCACTAACCACCCAATCTGGCCGCTTGTCCATCCGACCGCGCCAGCCCCAACCCGCAGTACAATACAAAGCCCACTTATGCTTACAATAGCTACAGCGACAGAGAACAGGCTGTTTCAGAAACTTGAAATTATCAACCCAGCACCACCCCCTCCATGGCGACGAACACCATTTGCAACAATAAAAACAACACGCAGCAGAGAAGAAGCTAAAATGATGACCATGTCGCTGGTCTTAGCTGATCCTGATTCAGTAATATTCACAGATGGCTCAGGAAAAGATGGGGAACTCGGCGCAGCAGCAATTACACTAGGACCTAAGCAAAATATCAAGCATAAGGTTTGCGTCGGCGTAGGCTCGAAAAGCGGATGGAATGTTTTTGCTGCTGAACTGATTGCAATATTCTTCGCACTACATATGATCCGCAGGGACTACAATTGGAATTCAGCCACACAGAAGCCAACACGAAACCATTACACTATCCTAAGTGACTCTAAGGCGGCACTACAAGCAATAGCTAACCTATAGGCGCGGATGGCGCAGCATATCACTTAAAGGATTAATATAGAAGCCGAATGCCTTAGCAAGGGATGCGGCATCGACATACACCTCGCCAGGATCCCAGGGCATGAGGGCATCCAGGGAAATGAGCTCGCGGACCAGGAAGCCAAGGAAGCTGTGGAAAGGCCACTAGAACACCACTTCGCCCCGCTCCTCTCCGCACAGAAGAAGCTGGTCAAAGATCTGATACAACGGCAATGGAGAGAAGAATGGAAAAGCTCGCCAAAGGGCGAACATCTCCGCAAAATTGACCCTTCCTTACCAGGAAAACATGTGTGCAAGCTCTATGACACGAAAACGCGCCCTCAAGCAAACCTACTAGCTCAACTACGTACAGGCTACTCATGGCTAAAGAGCTATAGGAAGAGGTTTGGCAAAACCCAGGATGATAACTGCGAATGTGAAGCGAGAGAGACACTGGCACATGTGTTTCTTGACTGTCCCACTCTATGAGGACTACGACAACGACTGCGGAGGCGGATAGGACCCTGTCTTAACAGCCTATCGCCTTTGGTTTTAGAAGATATAGCAGATGGAGAGCTACATGCTATACTTGAATTTGCTGAAAAGTCTGGAAGGTTCCGTAACAGAGACCTTTGATACTAAAGCTAGGTTATGTTTACGCTATAAATAGGGTGAGAGATAAGGTTACTACAAAGAGACAACTCTAAGCAGGAACAAAACTTCAGGAAATAGATTGATTGATTGATTGATTGATTGATTGTTTCCTACTCGGTTTTGGCCGCTAATTATCTGCGGCTATGCCCGGTTAGGCGGGCAAGATCAGGGAGCCGTCGATCTTGAAAAGCATGAAAAGATAACGCCATTCATAGCGCCACCATGGCAGCAAGGACCTGTGGTACGGATTTCAACAAATGACGACGAAGCGCGGGTGACCCATGATAGGATCATGGCAGAGGAGGGTCAAGCCTGTATCTATACAGACGGGAGCAGTATTGAGGGCCACACCGGAGCAGCGGCAATATGGCCAATGGAGGGTGAATCAAAAGGGGCCTACATGGGGCCTGAGACCACGTCGACTGTCTATGCCGCAGAACTACAGGGCATCAACCTTGCCCTTGGGATGGTAAAAGACGCGGGTGTAAGGCTAGCCCGTTACAAGCAGGTGCACATATTCACAGACAACCAGGCCGCGATACGCGCCACAATACGACCTGAAGGCCGCTCTGGAGCATACATTACTAAGCAGATTATGCGGCGGCTCAAGCAACTACATAAAGATGGCCATACTAT
>NW_015622287.1:0-11577 GCF_000836295.1 Verruconis gallopava | reverse complement strand
GATTTTACCGAGTCCAGTTCAACAGTGCGGCTGGACGTGCTGTGTACGAATTGCGCTGCCGCTTGAAGGTGCTTCGCTAGTTGGGTAGCATGCTCTGGCAGTCTGTTTGACCAGGACTCCCCCCTGGGCCAGGGAATCGACATACCTGTTTTTCACGCGTTGGGCGCCGCGTCAGGCCTGTCAATTCGTCTAACTACTAGGTAGAGGAGTGTGTATGCTCAGTTAGCACTACTAGATATCAAGAGTTCACGTTCTCGCTGTTGTGGTCTTTTTTTTGGTTCAACTTCAGGAAATAGAACCGTAAAGAAGAATGTGTCACAGGTCACATGCACCTGACTAATCTAGCGCCTTATTTAGCCATCGCTTGAGCGAGATCACTTAAGAAGATACAACCACAACCAAAAAACCACAACCCACAATGATCTCTCACATTGCAGATAGTCAATAAAAGGACCACCTCCTATCCTCTCAATTATCTAGTTTTCCATCCATCTATCATCTTCTGTAGCTCGTTAATACGCCGCGCACAGCAGTCCTCAGCACTGCCTAGCATCGCTAGTGCCACAGTGCGACAGAATGTAAATAGATCACATGACTCGTTTGTAGCCTGCATATCCTAACTAGGATGGGTCAGGGTAAATGAAAAATCAAATCAAATCAAATCAAATCAATCAAAGAACATACAACAACATACAAAATCACTATGAGAACACATTTTTATAAAAATACGTCCATATACATTACATTTTCACTTCCTTTTGCTTCCCTGAGCGCTGCACACCAGCAATCTCCAGCACTGCCTAGCTTAGGCTTGCCCCTCAGTGCGACAATACTAGAGGTGACCGCGATCCCCTGGCTTGCAGCCTAGCATCTTCTAGACATTGCAGTGTCTAAGGGAAATCCAATATAATCTTTAAATTTATCCTAATTCAGCCTGCTGTGTTGGAAAGGCAAGGACTTCACTAAAGCTTAGCTTACTGCTTAAAGGGGTGGCATTATCAGCCAAAGTAAAGGAGCTGATATGGCTTATTTAAGGTTAGACTATATAATGCCTGCAACAGTACTATATTTAGAGATATGCATTACAATAGATTATTTAGATCTTATTCCTCATTTGCCAACCTTCAACGCGGTCTAGGATAGAAATTTTCAAGTCAAGTTGGAAGTTGATGGTATCAATAAAACTCAAGCAATCATAACACAGAGGATGACTCATGAGGATACTCGCTTCGCTGAGTATAACTAGCAGCTTGGCAAGCTAAAGGAGTTCTGATTCTAGAGGACCTAATAGCATATGTTTACTGATGAAGTATGTAATAAGTTGCTTCTCAGCATAGCTAGCGAAGTAACATCCCTTTACTCCTTAGTCCCGATCTCCACCATCCGCAAGCTCGTGGCCAACAATTCCGAGATTCTCATGACTTCATCTATCCAGTCCTTCCTAGAGACAGTAATGGTTGTGTTTCTATAACCCCATCCGCTCATTGCTGCAATAGAAGGGTATAGATGTCACGAACGGCGTGACAGCAGCGTGGCGCAGGCGCCACGGGGAGTAAAAGCACACATAGCTATCGCATGACTACTCATATATTCGAGACTGGTGCGGACGGGTTGAAACCCCAACGGTAGAGGATGAGACGCCTACGTGGCCCCTGCGCACCTGTGTATTTAAGGCAGCTCGAGGACATACGTTCGAGAGCTAGCGGATATTCTTGAATCCTACAATCTATCTCACACTCCTATCACCAATTCCTTACACTTACAATCTTTATCCTTGTCCTCCTCTTCATCCTCCTCTTCGTTATCTTTGAAGGTTGAAGTAAGATATAGGATAAATGTAGAGTTGAGATCGATATCAAGTTCTGAAGGAGGAAGACTTGATAATGGGCTACTTGTGTGGTGCAAAGTAGGTGTAGCAGAGTCCGCCGGTGACACGTTAGATGGTGGATTTATAGAATCTATGACACTTGTATTTGATAGTGTCTATAAAGACCTTTCAATTGCGGTGACTTTTAATGGATAAATTAAGGATTAGATGGCAAAAGTATGTGATGCCGTACGGTGCATGTTATACACGCCTATGGTCAAGATTTGCTAGTAACTATGAACTAATTGTCCTCAGACCCTCAGAGGAGCTGCGCCCCTCCTCGGATCTAATTGGTCCAGGAGTTTAAAGAAGTTTGAAGGAGTTTAGCGTCGCGCTAGTGGCGCGCTAAGCTCCTTCGAGGGTCTGAGCCTGCTGAGATAAGTAATGTCCGCAAAATTGACCGGTCAAGCCTTGGTGCCTGATTTTGGTTCCAATTTTGCCTGCCGCGGTGGCTACATCCCGTCATCGGTGGCATCAGCCATACTTCTTTTGAGGCTGCAGATTGCAGCTGATTAGATAAGATGATCTCCTTTGTACAAGTAGCAGGTACCCTGCTGTTTAACAGATCGCGCTTGTGCCTGACAGAATGAAGCATTAAAATACCACTTTTATTGTATTTACTTATAATATCCTATCTCAACGCTCGGAATATACTTATAAGAAGTTTATCTATAGCGTAAAGTAGTTTCTTAACATTTTTTACCCTTTATCTACTATGCCCGAAGCTATCTGAATGACTGCTAAGCTGTTACGAAGTAACATAAGTCACGTGGGAAGAAGCTGATCAGTCTGATCATGAATGATCAACATGATCAGTCTGCATTAGCGGGAAAATGCTATTGGCTCTAATAGAATGAACGAATCAGATGCATGATATGCGATCAGTCTGATCATGAATGACCAGAATGATCGCCTGCCTCTCACTTCTATAAAAAAGGAAGGATTTCTCCTCTTTACCCAAGAACTGTAGTTTAACTGTCTAGTATATCTAGTAGTTAGTCTGAACATTCTCTCATACTTGAAGCTCATACTACTCTAAGTCATAAAACTTGGACTAACTTATTTCTCTTCCTTTCTGAATAAGTCTTAGTTCCACATTGTTCCCTTTTGCTCTAGGAAGCCAACCCCTTCCGAAGTGGCTTGCATTAGTGAAGCTAGTCGGTATTGGGAAAGTGTTCCTAACATAAGCCTACAGATAAGAGCAGAACGTAGTACTATAGACTATAGGGGAGAGATTATACAATTTTTAAGAAGCCGAAATAAAGCGCGTAGTTGAATATCTATAATCCGAGATTATCTATACTGTCAGCTATTTATACAATTTGTTATATTAGATGACAAAATTCTTGTCCGATCACGTACCCTGTCCGGTGACGAACCGATAGATGTTATACCAAAACACAGATATACGCAAATTTATGTTTTATGCTTCCTTTCTGCTTCCTAAAGACGCTGCATAACAGCATCACTACCACTGCCTAGCGCAGGCTGGCCAAGCAGTGCAATAATTAAAAGAAGCTAGGATTACTTTAATAACTTATTCGCAAACATTTAATTCAGATAACAAAAACAAATTTCCATATAATACATCTCTTTCTAGTTCGTTGCCATTTCCTAGCACGTTTTCTACCTATTGATGACGAAGCTGCCTCTCAGTTCTTGGATTTGAGCCTGAAGTTTGTCTACAGCATTTTTAGTTATTCCATTATATTCTGCATCCGCTGATGCATACGTCTCTAATTTGCTTCCCCACCGTCAGAAAGGCTTCAATCAAATGATGTGTTCTTACCTTAATCTTTCCTGGAAACTTGACTCGGGGTAAGCGAAGACCAAAAAGCACAATCTTAATTTTCTCACCTATCTAGTCTATTTGTAACCTTTGACATAAACTCATTTAGTTGTTGTTCGAAGAGCTCCCTCTGTGGCGAAGGTTCCTGCTGGTAGTCATTCAAGGGAAGAGAGTCCAGCTTGAGTGGCTCAAGTGGCTCCAGCTCAAGCGGCTCCAGCTCAAGCGGCTCCAGCTCAAGCTGTTCAAAGGGCTCTGATTCAGACGTTTCTAATGGAAGAGCACCCATGGAAGATGGGCCTTGAGAACGTGGCTCCGATTGAGCAGGTTTTCCAAGGTCTTGAAATATAAGCGAGTCGTTGGGTGCAAGAAATTCTGGATGAGTCAACATCTGCGCATCTATAGTCTGACACATGCCAGATGGCCCATATAATTCTGCTATTACAGGTTGGAGAAGCCTAATGTCTTCAATTTGGGTGGAATCGATGACCTGATTAGAATGACCAGGATGGATGGGGTGGCCTGGAAAAGCTAGCCAGCCTGGATTCATTCTCGTTTGTTGAATACCTCGTTGTTGCAGTTCACGTAAAATTGCGCAAGGATAATACATCTGATTCGCCATGCCTATTGCCATTTCGGTGGAATGTAATGACAAGATTGCTCTCTGCGGGTGATCACATTTACTTTAAAGGCGAAACTGACTCGTACAAATGGCTAAACATAGCGTCTTGTGGCGGAGCTGTACTATGATGCTAATCGTGATGTTTCCAATTATACTTTGTCCTATTCCGTTATAGTTGACTATTGCTGGATCGTAGATCCCCAACAATCTGAAGCTCATCCCGGGCGCGGATGAATGTGTGGTTTTGCTGACGGGGACTTCTCTACCTTGATTTGCACTGCTTTCTTTGCTTTTGCTCCATATCTTAATATTTTTATGCATGAATCGTTGCGGCGCCGTGCAGAAACTGCGAGAATGGGAATGACAGCACAGCTGAAAGCAATGATCTTTGTATGTACGAAGGAATTTTGACATCTGTAGATCTAAGTATTACGTTGTTAAACCTAATGATGGCATTGCAGTAAAGCTCTCTCATATTAATTAGTAGTTTCACAGTCGGAAATTTTTGCAAACAAACGAATCTAG
Organism: Verruconis gallopava; assembly: GCF_000836295.1. Classification (NCBI taxonomy): domain Eukaryota; kingdom Fungi; phylum Ascomycota; class Dothideomycetes; order Venturiales; family Sympoventuriaceae; genus Verruconis; species Verruconis gallopava. The sequence goes on along the minus strand of NW_015622287.1, from coordinate 6,777 downwards.
GTATTTCATCTGACCAGTCAAAGGGAAATTCTATTCATGCAAATAATTCCTGACCCTTGTGTCTAATATCGAAAGATCAAACTTAAGAGAAGCGTCAGAAGTTCTAGCAATGTGTCTCGGAGTGCCTCCTTGACATAAGAATAGGCACCATCCTGTTGACTCACCAGATGCTAAACAGGGCTAGTTGATAACGATCAACACAGGCCAACAGAACCCTTGAAGAGTTTAGGGAAAGCCTCATAGAGACTGACAGTATTTATCTGCAGCAGAGCTGCCTTGTGAACTCTTTCCTTTATGCAATGTCTTATTCCGTATGTACCTACCTAGTTGGTACGCTGTAAAGGAGTTGGGGCCGACCAACTTTTTGGAGCCTAGGATACTCGATGTCAAGGTCGCTCCTAAGTTAAAGAAAGGGAAGGAGTTCTTGATTCTGGTTATAGGACGAGGAGCTCAAAGCTATAGAAGAAGTAGGTTCTGATAAGACAATCTAAAGTAAGGTAGATATATAGCAAAAAAGAAATAGTTCCAAAGCAGAGCAAAGGTAGGTAAGTCTATCTCTGTCCTTAGGTACCTTCCATCTCTGACCCAGCCCCGGTAACCTTATCCACAACCTCAATTTCGCTTTGGTCCCACTCAATGCTTCCTTATAGCTAGACTCAGCTTTGAGTTTAGTCGAGCTTGAGCTAGCTGTGTCGAATTCCTTATTGGTTTCTTGGTGCCTCATCACTCTGTACAGCATACCCCGGTACAGCAGTTGCTTCCGAACAGAATAACTACATTTAATGTGCTACCTCGCAGTAGACTCATTAAGTGCCCTTATTCTAGTAGTTCCATACACATTGCTTGTCTGATGGCCTCTTAAACCACAGCAACACCGGATACTACAGAGTTGGTAAGTCCGATATACATTGAATATTTCTCTGTTTCTCTTGGTAATGAATGGACAAGTATTAGTGGAACACTATGAATTTTAAGCTCTATGTTATATCAATTGTGAATTCTAGGTCTTCGCAGGAGTGGTACATAAGTAAAATAATCATAATTAGGCTAAGGAAGATTTTCCTCTATTATAGCAATTCAAAAAGATTTTTGGCGACCATCAAGATGGGGATTACTCTGCTGGTGCCGTCAGTGTCAGTCAATTATCCCGTAAGATTCAAACGCCAAAAGCATACTAAGCAGGGCGTTGTGTTCATGAAGGCTACCTTGCCGTTCGGTCATGTGCCATAACTCAGCAATAGATCTCTAGAATGATGAATTTACCGGTCCCAATATAGACATACTATCTCGTCAATTTAGGCTTCTGGGGGACAACTACAAAAATTTTGAAACAAATTTTGTTCAGCATTTAATCCTAGAATAACGTGATAGAGTTTTGCTCTTATCACGTCCAGAAGGAGAAGGCTAGCTACTCTCACTTCGCCTTTGTTCTATGCTTTATAAATATGTTTGATTATAGCATGTATCGCGTGTTCTGTAGACTGCAGTTTTCGGCCCCCAACGTGTCGGCTGGGGAGCACCTGGTATTCCTCTACTAGAAAGCTAAGTCGCCGGGCGATGACTGTGTCCATGACCTTCCTAATCATGTTTAATAGTGCGATTGGGCGGTACGCTTTAGGGGTTGTATAGTTGTCCTTTCCAGGTTTTTGCAAAACCACTGTGGTTGACTTATGGAAGTGGACCGGACAGTAGCCTAATTTTAGGCTTTGGTTGATGGTGGTCGTGAGGAACAGTACCAGTATTCCTGCGGCTGCCTGTAGTGCCCTGTTAGATATCCTATCTGGCCCTGGGGCCTTTAGTGGGGCTGCTGCATGGATTGCCTCCAATACTTCCTTTCTGGTAACCTTTGGCATCTGTACCTGCCCTGAATAGGATGCCCCTTCTATGTCGCTCAGATCCGCCTCTGGTGGGGGCGGGAAGAAGGTCTCTTTGAATATATCCGCCTTTCCTTGTGGTTCTGTTGCTGGGTGTCCCCTGGGGCATCAGGCCTCCGTATTGTGGGTGTGATGCTTGGGGCTTGGTTACCCCTGTTGCGTGCCCATTTTGCGACCTTCTATAGTGACTCGGCCGAGCTCGCCGCTTTTATCACCTGGTCTCTGTGTGCTTTTTGGAGTGCTCTTGCGATGGTCTTGCCCTTGAGTTTCCTACCTTCTTGATAGTCCTTCCACGCTTCAGCCGTCGGCCGCCGGGAGTACCTTCTGCGGAGGCGCTTTATTTCTGCAAGTGTTTCTCGGCATGTGTCGTTCCACCCCTCCTTTATCTTAGGGCTAGGTCTCCTTAGAGGTAGGACCCTTTCTGTCGCTGTGTGGATTGCGGTGACAATGTGCTGGACATACTTGTCTAGCGCTTTCTTTGTGTCTGGCCTGCGCTTGGGTGTGAGGACCTCCTTTAGAGCCTCGCAGAACTTTTCCTCATCTAGGTGTTTCCACTGGTGTTTGGGTTTGGGTTCCATCATCCAGATCCTCATATCTAGCGTGGTGCTGATCGGTAGGTGGTCAGAGTTGTGGTTAATATCCTCATCTATCCCACAGCGGACTATCCAGTCGACCAGACCTAGCGTCATCCAACAGAGGTCTATGGTCGTCTGGCCAAGGCCGTTGTTAAACGTGATTGTGCTTGGTTCCAGCACATTTATCATATTGAGGTCGTCCATAATCTCGATGAGTTCCTCTGACTCTGGCTCTTCTCTTATAACTCCTGGGCCTCCCTATATTTGGTGGTGTAGGTTGAAGTCACCAAGCGCTATCTGCTCTTTTGTAGCGTGTTTCTCTAGCTGGGCTTGTAATACTGGGAGGGTGGCTGCCTGGTCTTCGCCTTGGCCTGGGTTGTATATATTATGCAATATCAGTTCGTTTTCTGCCGCCTCTTCACCTATGAGGATCTGCAGTGTGCATAGGTCTCACATGCATTATTCGATTTGCCAGCGGGCATGGTCTAGGTACTTGTTGATGAAGAAGCATACCCGCGCCAGGTATTCCTTAGTGCTGTCTGTTGGATAGCACAGGTGGAAGGTGTTCTTTGCTGGGTGGTGTGTCGTGTCCTTGAATAGATTGCGCCAGGGTTCTTGGATAGCTATTATATCATAGGTCGCTATGCTTGGGTCTCGGAGTAGCGTTGCCATGACCTGGTTCTTTGATTTACGGACATTGTACTGCAGTATCTTCAGTTGGTTTTATTTTATTATTGGTCACTGTCGCTATCGAGGTCCATGTTTTGGGTGCTGTGGCGTATTATGATGTTTGAGTCTATCATTTCCAGCGCTTTCCTGCTAGGCTTTAGTGGCCTCTGAGGTCGCTGATTCGACTCCTCGTTTTCTTTCCCCTCCGGCGCTGCCCTCTTCTGGCCTCTCGTGGAGGCTTGGGTCGTTTTCGTGTCCCATGTTGACCTTGTCCTCCGCAGTGTGGGGCCCGCGGCAGCAGCTGGTGAGTCACTTCCTGTTGTTGGCGCAACTGCATAGTATCGCGGCCTATTGGCGTAGGCCACCCTTACCTTGGCCAGCTCGTTTTTCCTGGTTGGGCATAGGCGGTTCCACGCCTCGTGTGTACCGCGGCATGCTGCACATTTCCTGGAGGCGTTCCGGTCTCCTTTTGATGGGCAGTCCCTTGAGTCATGTTCTAGCGCGCAGTAGCCATATGTCTTTGCTGCTTTGCATTGGGTTCCTATGTGGCCATATGCCTGATACTTGAAACACTGCTTCAGGCGGCACTGCCGTTCATAGCGCTCGCTCTGGCATATCTCTCCTTGCCACACTAGGCCCTTATCGATAATCTTATTAGCATCCTCTGGCCTTGTGAACTCTATAATAATTGACGACATCGCTTTGCTTGGTGCCTGCCGGGTAAGCCATCTGATGTATTTGATCTCTGTGTTTGGGATAAACGGTTTATTATCTGGTAGGATGGCATTTCTCATGTCCTCCTGCTTGTCCATGTTGACTGTACTAACCTGTATGCCGTGTACTAAGACGCTGTAGGTCGGGTTCCTGACCGAGGACCTGCTGCCAACTCGTGCTACCCAGTCGTCTGTGAATTGCCGCAGGAGTTGGGTCTCCTTGCCTGTTGTTATTCGGATACTGAGGTCTCCGCTCTTCAATTGGTTGGCTGACATTATGGTGATACCTGTGATGTGTTCGTTCTCGCTTTGGGTAATCGCATGGTTGACGTGCGTTTTAAGAGTCCGCGGGTTCATTGCTCGTAGTCGTTCGATCGTGTGGCTGTCCCTGATGTTCACTATGATCTCCCGCTGGGTCGGCGCGGTGGGAGGCATCCTTTGCTCATGCGTCTGTACGCTGTGAGCGCCTCTGGCTGCTGCCGCAGCGTAGTTCATAGGTGTCCCTTCCTGGGGTTGTATTCCTTTGTTCTTAATGTCCTTCGCGATGTCCGCCGTGGTCCTGCTAATCGCCGCTGCCTCGAGGGCCGCTGCTTTTGCCTCTTCGCTGATGATTGCTGTCTTTTGGGCTTCTGTAGTAAGGCCGCGTATTTCCTCTTTTATCATCGCTAGTTCTCTCGCTGAGTCTTCTGTCCCTATTTAGAGCTGCGTTTGGATAGCATAGACTGCATTGTGGATATAGACGAGATCTGGGGCCTGTTGTACCTTCGTCACGAAGTTGAGGGTTGTGAAGATTATCGATTTTACCGAGTCCAGTTCAACAGTGTGGCTGGATGTGCTGTGTACGAATTGCGCTGCCGCTTGAAGGTGCTTCGCTAGTTGGGTAGCGTGCTCTGGCAGTCTGTTTGACCAGGACTCCCCCCTGGGCCAGGGAATCGACATACCTGTTTTTCACGCGTTGGGCGCCGCGTCAGGCCTGTCAATTCGTCTAACTACTAGGTAGAGGAGTGTGTATGCTCAGTTAGCACTACTAGATACCAAGAGTTCACGTTCTCGCTGTTGTGGTCTTTTTTCCGCTCGATGGTGGTGACCGCTCGATGGTGGATTACGTTACTTCTTGGCGTCACGTGCTAGTGACACATGTCCAAGATCGAGGCAAGAAAGGGACCTGTCAATTACGAACTACAGCTGCCTAAGCACATGCCAATACACCCTGTGTTCCACATATCCTTGTTAGAAAAAGCAGACGCGAAAGCACCATTAGACCAAGAAACCCAACTCCAGGATGCTTTAGAACCAGAATACGAGGTAGAAGCAATCTTAGACCACCGACTGGTTGGACGTCAACATAAATACCTCATACGATGGAAGGGATACTCACAGGAGGACGACTCGTGGGAACCTCTTTCTCACCTGGCAAAGGCGCAGGAGATGCTATTAAAGTACCACCGACGAAACCCGGATCAGAAGCAACCGTTGAGTGTTGCTCGGGCCCTTCGGAACTAGGGAAAGCCAGCGCAGGATCTTCGAGCCTACGGCGCTTTAGGCTGCGATCAAGAGCATCTGGGTCCCAGGCGCTCCAGATGGGAGGACCTTGGGGAAGGATGTTGTTCTGGACGATCAAATCCTTGGATAATTCCTCCAGCTCCGCATTGGAAAGGCCACCATTTTTAACCCTCTGCATCTCTTCTTCCTCTTCTAGCTCATCCAGAAGATACACCGCCTTCGCCTTCGCGCGAGCTTCAGCCAACTTGAGGATTTTTCGATTCTTTTTCAGACGAGCTGTAATTCTCTCCAGCTCTTGCAAGTCAGCATCAATTTGCGATCTGGCTTCTTCTCGAGTTTTGTCCAAAGAAGCCCATGACGAGTTTAGACAAGCAATCCCTTTGGAAGCGCATGAAGCGCATTTTACCGATTTTGTCCCAGACATAAAGACGCAACGGATACCGTATTTAAAATAATTTTGACACGCCACTGCAGCGATTTCTCTGTGGAGTTCAATCTCACTGTGTGCTCGCTTCGCTTTATGGCGAAAGTATGTTGCTCGTGAGACTCCTCCAAAATCACCTAGAGAACGAAAAGTTGAACGAGACATTTTTGATTTCAGGAAGTGGGAAACGCACTATTTAAATAAACTAGCGCTTGAGGACAAGCTGACTAAGGAGGGGAATAATGTTACGACGTACTTCCCAGTACGACTGTGTAACATGTGTCACTAGCACGTGACGCCAAGAAAAAGTCTCAGTGTTGCACTGAAGGGCTAGCCTAAGCTAGGCAGTGCTGGAGATTGCTGGTGTGCAGCGCTCAGGGAAGCAAAAGGAAGTGAAAATATGATGTATATGAACGTATTTTTGTGAAAATGTGTTCTCATAGTGATTTTGTATGTTGTTGTATATTTTTGGTTTGTCTTTACAGAAAAGAGTCTTTTATGCGGGAGATCATGTGATATTCCTGCAACACTCAGTCTTGGCAAGTGAGACTATCTGCAAGAGTCTCAAAGCAAAAAAAAGACCACAACAGCGAGAACGTGAACTCTTGGTATCTAGTAGTGCTAACTGAGCATACACACTCCTCTACCTAGTAGTTAGACGAATTGACAGGCCTGACGCGGCGCCCAACGCGTGAAAAACAGGTATGTCGATTCCCTGGCCCAGGGGGGAGTCCTGGTCAAACAGACTGCCAGAGCACGCTACCTAACTAGCGAAGCACCTTCAAGCGGCAGCGCAATTCGTACACAGCACGTCCAGCCGCACTGTTGAACTGGACTCGGTAAAATCAATAATCTTCACAGCCCTTAACTTCGTGACGAAAGTACAACAGGCCCCGGATCTCGTCCATGTCCACGATGCAGTCTGTGCTATCCAAACGCAGCTCCAAATAGGGACAGAAGACTCAGCGAGAGAACTAGCGGTGATAAAAGAGGAAATACGCGGCCTTACTACAGAAGCC
>NW_015622286.1:12905-16835 GCF_000836295.1 Verruconis gallopava | reverse complement strand
GATATTTGTCCCGATTCCTCGACAATTTACGGCTTCTTACTTAGCGAAAGTCTTCTTGAAAGAAGTAGGGAAATTTGGCATACCCGAAAAGATTATCTCTGACCGGGATAAGATATTCACATCTCATTTCTGGAGAGAATTATGCCAAGTGCTATAAATAATATAAGGAATGTTAACAGCATATCACCCACAGAGCGACGGCCAGACGGAATGAGTAAACCAAATATTGGAATAATACTTGCGGATATATGTCAACGATGAACAAAGCAATTGGGTACAGCTTTTACTATAGGCAGCGCTAGCATACAACGCAACCAAGCAGAGTACTATAGGAATGTCACCGTATTACGTGAATTTCGGAAAGGAACCAAGATTAATGGTTGACATGTCGGCATACCTGCCTACGGAAGCAACGCTGTTTGCAGAAGAATTGCAATCGCTTCATACTCAACTACGATCTGATATTATGTTCCTGAACAAAAGAATGATCTCTCAGGCAAATCGAAAAAGGTCTGAGGGACCAGACCTTAAGGAGGGGGATAAAGTTTACCTTTGGCGACGAAACATTCGCACCAAGCGCCAAAATAGTAAACTTGATTTTCTTAAAATCGGACTATTTAAAGTCAAAAGGATCATAGGACCAGTAAATTATGAACTGCAACTACCTAAGAGCATGAGGATATACCCTATCTTTCATGTGTCATTACTGGAGAAAGCGGATCCGGAGACTCCCCTCGATAAGGAAACCGAATTAGAAGACCCTACCGAGCAGGAATACGAGGTTGAGAAGATCCTAGACCACCAGGTCAGAAGACGACAACACTTTTATTTTATAAAATGGAAAGGATACCCACTGGAAGAAAACACTTGGGAACCGTATAAAAACCTCAACTGTCCGCTTGAACTATCGCGATTCCATCGTGAGAATCCGACGCATCCGAAACCCCTCGGGTTTTGATGGTCTGGTTAAAGACGGCGAGATTATCTGTAAGCTCGCGAAGCTCACTATCAGAGTGACCACCATTTCTCACTCGTTCAGCTTCTTCTTCCTCTTCCAGCTCATCCATTAAACAAATCGCTTTTGCTTTCGCACGACTTTCGGCTATCTTCAGAATTTTCCGATTTCGAGAAAGTTGAGCAAGAAGTCTTTGTTGCATAGCGTTTAGTTTGGACAATTCCTCGAGATTTTCCTCTATGGCAGACTTGGCTTCCTCTCTGGTCTTATCCAGAATTTCCCAGGACACGTTGACGCATTTTATTCCCTTGCGAGCATAGTTTGCGCATTTGACACTTTTTGAAGAGGACATGGCGATACAGGTCAGTCCACGGATCAAGCAATGTTCACAACTGAGAATTGCGATGCTTCCCGACTCTTCAATTTCGGAAGCAAGACGTTTGCGGCGAAGGGAAGAGACCGAAGACATTTTTGTCTCTTAATCAGCGGCCACTAAACTCCTTAAGTATTAGAAGCTTGGGATAAGCTTACTAAGGAGGGGAATGGTGTTATGAAGTAACACGTGATCAGTCATATGAGTGATTATTTTGATTATTTTTGGGAAAATGATCAAAATGAGCGTATTAGCCAATGGTTGAGGGTTAGGATACTGTTGATTGGTTAGAGTGATTATTCTGATTATTTTGCCAAGAATGATCAGAATGAGCAAGGCAATAAGGATATCAGGAAAACGGTCTATATAAACGTCCTGTCTCTACAGATATTTCAGTCTCCGTAATTCAACTGTCTAGCGTAGCTAGTAGTTAGTTTGAATACATTCTCATACTTCTGAAGCTCATACCATTCTAAGTCACAAACGTAACTATCTTATTATATTCCTTCCTTAATAAGCTCTGGTTATACATTGTTCCCTTGCTCTAGGAAGCTAATCCCTTCCGAAGTGGCTTACATTGGTGAAGCCAGCCGGTATTGGGAAAGTATTCCTAACAGTATACTAGAGGGTAGATAAAAAAGCTTATATAGTAAAGTATATAAGATATAAAGGTAGTAATTATTTATTAATTTTAAAAGGAGTAGAAGATAGTATTCCAAATTTCTCTAAAGTATAAAAAATTTATAGAACTTTTTAAAAAGAAGGCTTTAGAAGAAGCTTTACTATTATATTAGCTATTTAACTATAAAATAGTACTAAAAGAAGGATCCTAATTAAAAAGGTTTAGTATCTACCTATTTAGGGTAGACCAAAAAGAGGTATTAGATAAGTACTTAAATAAAAATCTAAAATAAGGGTTTATTAAAAAATTTAAGTCTCTTATAAGATATCTAGTATTTTATATATCTAAACCTAATAGTAGACTATAACTTTATATAGATTATAGATATCTAAATAATATTATAATAAAGAATAGCATAATATTACTATTAATCTAAGAGTTATAAAACTAATTCTAAGGAGCTTAATAGTTTATAAAGTTTAATATATCAGAAGTATTCTATTAAATTTAGATTAAGTAGGATAATAAATATAAGATAGTATTTAATATTTATTAAAAGTACTATTAGTATAGGATAATACTATTTAAGCTTACTAATACCTTAGCTACTATATAGGTATATATAAACTATATATTATAGGAATACTTAGATAAGTATATTAAGATCTATATAGATAATATTTTAGTATACTCTTAAATACTTAAAGAATATATTAAATATATCTAAAAGGTTTTAAAAGTACTAAAGAAATATAACTTATAGCTTAAATTATCTAAATATAAATTCTATAAATAGAGAATTAAGTTTATTAGACTAATTATATCAGAAAAGGGATTAGAAGTAAACCTAGATAAAGTTAAAAGAGTTAAGGAATAGCCTAAATCATAAACTATTAAGTAAGTTTAAGTATTCTTAGGATTTATAAATTATTATTAATAGTTTATCTTTAGATATTTAAGGATTATTGTACTACTTACTAAACTTACTAAGAAAAAGGAAAATACTAGTATTACTTCCTAGGAGTTTTAGTAGACTAAGGATACTTAAAAGGCCTTTAATAAGTTTAAGAAACTAATTATAACTATACTAGTACTATAATTATTTAATAAGAAAAAGTTAATAAAAGTTAAGATAAATACTTCTAAATATGCTCTTAGAGTGGTCTTAAATTAATAAGATAAAGATAGGCTATAATAATTAATAGCCTATTACTTAAGAAAGTTTATAGATATAAAAACTAGGTACTCTATATTAGATTAGGAACTACTAGTAATTATTAATATACTTAAACACTAGTAATATTACTTAAAAGGTATAAAGAATATATTTTTAGCCTTATTAGATTACTAGAATCTCTAAAACTTTACTATTATTAAAGTATTAAATAGACAACAGTTAAGATAGTTATATAAATTATTATTATTTAACTTTGAGATTAAACATTAGAGTGGGAAATTTAATATTAATATAGATATATTAAGTAGAAGAACTAACTATAATAAAGGAATAGAGGTTAAATATACTCTTCTATAATAAAAAGGAGACTCTATAATATATTAAGTAGTATCTCTAATTAAAATCAATATATCTAAAATTCAGAGGATTTTTTTAATCCAGAATGAGATCTATAATATATTTCTTAAATAACAGAATAAAAATATTAGTCATTCAGGTATTAGGTAATAACTGAGGTATTCAACTAACTGAGGTTATATGAAAAGCGGGGTAATTAGTCTATATAAGCAACAGGACCTACCTCAGTTTTGTAAAGTAAGTAAAACAAAATATATATCTTAAATATATAAGTTTTCTTCTATATAAATCTTACTAAGCATCCGCCCTCCAAAAGCTTAACAGGTTATAAGCCCAGGTTAAGCATATACCCTCTTATAACTAAAGATTTATATATTCTTTTTAACTAATAGAGTCTACCTAATATTTTAGAAGACTCTATTACCTATTTTAGATATATAAAAGGT
>NW_015622286.1:8275-9652 GCF_000836295.1 Verruconis gallopava | reverse complement strand
TAACTAAGCTAGTTAAGTCTATAGAGACTAACTACTATCTTAATCTTAAAGAAGGCTATATCAAAAATGGATATCACGAAATTTCCAAAATTAATAGGCTCTTCTAATTATGACTTATAGTCTATTAGAATGGAAGCACTATTAGTTAAAAGAGACTATATGGATATCAAAAATAATACTATTACCCTTGAAGCAGCTAGTAATAATGAAAGCCTATATAAAGAATTACTAGTTAAGATTAATAAGGTAAGTGCCTTAATTAAGCTTATATTAGGAGATAGGCTATTATTATAATAAAGGTATATTAGTAATACTAATATATTATAGAATAACCTTAAAAACTATATGGTTAATAAGGTTTTAGTACTGAATTTATTAGTTATAAGGAGCTAATAAATACTACACTTAAAACTAGTAAAAATAATATGGAGGTTTATATCTATAATATAAAAAGGCTCCTAAATACCTTAGCTTCATCTGATCTAGTATTACCACCTAAGTTTATAGTAGCACTTGTATTAAATAATCTAAGTTCAGATTATAATTATATAGTGGCTATGATTATATAAACTATAAGGTTATCTGAAAAAGAAATAGATCTAAATCAGATATTTAGTTAGCTACTGGATGAAAGCAAGAGATTAGGTAAAAAGGCTAATACTAAAGATATAGTAGATATAGAAATGACTCTACCTACTAAAAGTAATAAGCCTAAGAAACCTAAATGCATATCTTGCAATAAAAAAGGGCATATAAAAGAAAAATACTAGATAAAGCACCCTGAATTAAAGCCTAAGACAATAAATAATACCTCTAAGTTAGATAATAAGGAAAAGTCAATCTTTATTACTAATTAGGTATCAAAAACTAAATCTAGTATTGAATGGGTACTAGATTTAGGAGCTACTATTTATATTTGTAATAAAAAAGATATATTCCAATCTATTATATTTATAAATAAAATAATTATCTAGGGGAATAGTAGATTATTAATAAAGGCTTTAGGAGTAGGTAATTTTAGTATTATATTTACTAATATTAAACCTGCTATCCTAAAAGATATACTTTATATTCCAGAATTATAGGTTAACTTAATTTTAGTTAACCAAGTAATTAAAAATAGAGTGGTTATTACTAGTTCAGCTAATAAAACTAAACTTACTAAAAATAGAAAGCCTATAGCTAAGGTAATCTATAAAAATAAGCTTATAATTGTTAATCCAGAATGAGATTTATAATATATTTCTTAAATAACAGAATGAAAATATTAGTCATTCAGGTATTAAGTAATAACCGAGGTATTCAACTAACCGAGGTTGTATGAAAAGCGGGGTAATTGGTCTATATAAGCAACAGGACCTACCTCAGTTTTGTAAT
>NW_015622286.1:0-1457 GCF_000836295.1 Verruconis gallopava | reverse complement strand
AAGATACTCGTGGCTATAGTTATAATATATATATATATATATTATAGACTAACTAAACTAGTTAAGTCTATAGAGACTAACTACTATCTTAATCTTAAAGAAGGCTATATTAAAAATGGATATCACGAAATTTCCAAAATTAATAGGCTCTTCTAATTATGACTTATGGTCTATTAGAATGGAAGCACTATTAGTTAAAAGAGACTATACGGATGTTAAAAATAATACTATTACCCTTAAAGCAGCTGGTAATAATAAAAGCCTATATAGAGAATTACTAGTTAAGACTAATAAGGTAAGTGCCTTAATTAAGCTTATACTAGAAGATAGGCCATTATTATAATTAAGGTATATTAGTAATACTAATATATTATGGAATAACCTTAAAAAACTATATGGTTAACAAGGTTTTAGTACTAAATTTATTAGCTATAAAAAACTAATAAATACTACACTTAAATCTAGTAAAAATAATATAGAGGTTTATATCCATAATATAAAAAGGCTCCTAAATACCTTAGCTTTATCTAATCTAGTATTACTACCTAAGTTTATAGTAGCACTTATATTAAATAATCTAAGTTCAGATTATGATTATATAGTGGCTATGATTACACAAACTATAAGGTTATCTGAAAAAGAAATAGATCTAGATTAGATATTTAATCAGCTGCTGGATGAAAGTAAGAGATTAGGTAAAAAGGCTGATACTAAAGATATAGTAGATATAGAAATGACTCTACCTATTAAAAGTAATAAGTTTAAGAAACCTAAATATATATCTTGTAATAAAAAAGGGCATATAAAAAAATACTAGATAAAGCACCCTAAATTAAAGCCTAAGACAATAAATAATACCTCTGAATTAGATAATAGGGAAGAATTAATCCTTATTACTAATCAGGTATCAAAAACTAAATCTAGTATTAAATAGGTACTAGATTCAGGAGCTACTATTTATATTTATAATAGAAAAGATGTATTCTAATCTATTATACCTATAGATAAGATAATTATTTAGGGGAATAGTAGATTATTAATAAAGGTTTCAGGAATAGGTAATATTAGTATTATATTTACTAGTACTAATAAACCTACTATCCTAAAAGATATGCTTTATATTCTAGAATTATAGGTTAACTTAATTTCAGTTAACTAAGTAATTAAAAATGGAGTGGTTATTACTAGTTCAGCTAGTAAAACTAAACTTACTAAAAATGGAAAGCCTATAGCTAAGGTAATCTATAAAAATAAGCTTATAATCTTAGAAACTAAGATAAATAAGCACCAACAACTAATAGAGGAAAATGAGGACTTGATTTTCCTCACAGAATCTGTAAAGTGTTGATCCAGAATGAGATCTATAATATATTTCTTAAATAACAGAATGAAAATATTAGTCATTCAGGTATTAGGTAATAACCGAGGTATTCAACTAACCGAGGTTGTATGAAAAG
>NW_015622285.1:0-16918 GCF_000836295.1 Verruconis gallopava | reverse complement strand
CGCTATTTTGATTTCGTCAGTAGCGAAGTAAGCGCGCACATAACTTATGCCCAAGCTACATGTCTATGCAGTGGGGGAGTACTTTAGCTACAACCGCCGGTCATCTTCTACGATCCAACGACACGATGTGTTCTCTTACTGATGAACAAATCATCTTGCTATGCCACGACCCTACGACCGAGATCATCTCGCTGCCGGAGTGCACCAATAGGGTGGTACGTATCACGGACGGTCTGGCAGCAAAGTTTGGGCGATTTGTTAGCGTTCACGAGTTCAGAAACCAACATATTGCGCAGCGGTATCTTGATCCAGACCTAGTTCGCGTACTGAAATTCCATCGGTACATAGAGAAGGAGGGAACGGGATATATTATCATGGACTACGTTGATGGTCATATCTTGGACCTGCAATGTGCGAGGATGATGGCGGAGAGGTTGGGCAAAGTCCTGAATCATCTCCACGCTCAGACGGCCACCCGGCCAGGCTCACTGGGTGGAGGCCCGCTTTCCGGTGCACTCTGGCCTGAACACGAAGAGGTGGAGTTCTCAGAGGCGGAGGACCTTCAACATTGGCTGCAGTCTCATATGCCCAAGTCAGCAGGCCGAATTGACCTCAACGGGCACACCTTCAGCATGTGTCATTTGGATTTCAGCCCACGAAACATCATGGTTGATGGAGATCGCATCTACCTCGTCGACTGGTCGGCTGCTGCCTACCTGCCACGATTCTTCGAGTTTCTCGTATACAAATTCCTCCCACAGGATCTTGAATTCTTCGCGCTGGTGAAACCATTCCTCCTTCCGTTGACCGAGAAAGAACAAGAGAGCGTAGAGATTGTGGCGGAAACCCTGCAATACGCTCGCTTCCATTATCAGTGAGTTATAGGTTGCCTGATTCCATACGCACAGCTGACAGGGGCGATCCACCAGTCCGGGGACTAAAGTTGCTCATAGAACGCGCATTGGAGTATGAGACGAACGACACGGGCCTCTGCTCCGGTCGCGCGCCATGTCAGTGAAACGGCGCGTCCCCCGTGGACGTCAAAGGGCATGACCGCCATAGAGGTTGATTCCAAGTCCAGTGATATAAATTGGAGATTGCCGACAACGTTTTTACGTGTGCATACCTCGTTCTTGTAGCAAGAGTAGCCATCTCGCCTCGCGCCTTTGCGGCACAATCAATTCGGTCCGCGCCACGGCACGTCTCCCCGAAACTCATCCTACATTGCATGAAGTTCCTCCTGACAGCACTACCAGATGACGGACTTTAGCGGCGACGCTCGGATCGTCCATTTGATCCAAGCTGTGTGCCACCCCTTCAACGAGAACTACAACCATTGGTCGCTCAATATCCAGTTCAAGAATCGTGCAGCGGACGTTCAAGTGGCAGGTTCTATTCGCTGTCATATGATAGTGAACGCGGACGACGGCGAAACGATGTATACCGTCACCACGCACGCCTATGCTGTCACCACTAACTGTGTCTTCACCGTTGAGTTTCCGCCGACCTCGAGCCAGCTGCCGGTTGGCTGTGTCAGTAGCATCATTCGAAACAATAATCTACATATGTTTGAATACTCATCCGAAGGATCCGGATGTAGACATTGGATGTAAGCAAGCTCTTCATTCAAAATCATCTTCAGGGTATCGATGCGGTAAGAGGACAGTTACGTGGTCATCCAACACCTCGAAGCCACGGACTACATTGCTCAAGGAAGCGCCGCACGTCTCTGGCCGTACCTGCACCATTTCTACGAAATCGCCGTTAACGGGCAGACAGTGGATTGATCCTAACCGGCCGTAGGGTCTCACCGTAGAGCAAGCCGAGTCTGTGAATCAAGACTCCAAGGTCAGATCTATGCTTCAGGAGCGCGAGCCCCTCAGGGTACGTCTCAAGGGAAGGGCCGCCGAAACCCCGACGTGCCAGAAGGTGAGCCGATTGATCACGAATGAGAAGGAGCGGGTGCGTCGGGCACTTCTGGAAGAGATACAGAGGAAATATGAACTCGAGTCGTCTGTGCGATCTATCGAGGAGCAGCTCGCCGGCGTCAAAGTTCGTGGACAGGAGAAGGTCTTGTCATATTTCTCTGAGGACACGCTTGCCGATCAACGTCGGCTTATCGAAACCATGATCCTTGCACCGCCTGGAGCCACACTCGAAGAAGAAAGTCAGCGACGAGACAATGCAGTCAACGCCGTGATAGCATATTGCAAGATTGAGGAAGGCGATATGTATGGCGGCCGAAAGCGGTGTGACGGCAGACGCGGCGCCCCGGACGTAGCTTTAAAGACGGAGGCACCCCTAGAGTAGCAAGACTTGCTTAAGTTGGCCATGCTGTCGGTTTTCATCAAGCACCCGGCGGAGAGGCCGAGGCGATGCGTAGTGTGTCTCGCAAATGAAAGGGCGCCCCTTCGCGTTCGTCCCTATGAGTTCAGCACACCAAGTGACATGAGCAAGCATTTCAAGTGGAAGCACCTCAGTCTGATCGAAAATGGTGTAGAAAAGCCAGAATGCAAGCTCTGCAGGATGGACTTCGATCGCAAGATGCATTTCCAAAATCGCATGATTATGATTCATGGCACTGTGACATAACTTAGAATAGGAAAATGCTTTACTGTGAGGGAGGCACGTCATTTCTACTTCGGAGCTGTTGGATCTGGTTCACGATTGTAGATGTTTTGATTGCAGGATGTGCCAGGTGCCTAAACATAGAGCTCGCCAAAGTCGATGTTTCAATTGAAACTTATCATGAATGCTTACTGAACAGTCTTAGTAGGAGCATATACAGCAAACCATATCATTTTACCAACTTTATATCGCTGTCCCTAAGACAGGCATAGCAAGGACGGCAGGCTTTGGGAGATCCCAAATGCCGGTCAGGAATGCCAGTGCACCCGCCTTTGCACCCTCTGCTGCGTTCAATTGGGTAATTAGTCGACTGTACTGTGGCCGCTTCTCAGGGCAGAGTGAGGAGCGGGGAAAGAAAATGAGTGCTCGTCACACAGCAGGCGAAGCGCTTGAACACCTCGAGGGCGAGCCTTGAGCAGGGTCTAATGCATCTTGAAAAGCATGAAACTGGAAGTTTCGGAATGTGCTCGCTAACGAGACGAATCAGACGACCGCGCCAACACACGCCCGTTCAGAGGCGCCCAAAACTGGGGACCTCTCAGCGTTGCGCGTGGCCGCTACTTAAAACAGCACCCGTTTCCCGCGACTGCGCCTCCAGCCAGCCCACCCATCCACTTATTTAAATATATACAATATTAGTCTTATTGATAACAGATTTAAGAAGTCGCTCTTACACTTACATCACGCCTCGGCAATGTCGCAAAAATGGATTTGAGCCGCTCAGCAGTGGCTATGCTTGTCTATGGCTAAACTACTTTGAGCCTACTCGCTCTCCTTGTTGATATCGCCTTGCTTCCGAATTGTTGTAGCTCTGAGGGATCTCATATTCCTGCCGCATTCCTACTCATCCGGGACTGTATGTCTCTCGGCGGTCGGCTCTCGGGAAGAATAACTTATCAACTCAGAGAAGGTATTGCTGCCTCGGGCACCAAAAGCCAGCTGAAACCATTAGGCGCGTCCAGCTGGAGGATCTCTCAATTAACATCAATTGTCACCACGCTTGGATGCGAATTACTCGTCAATGGCTCCCAACACAATTCAATGGGAAACCGCTACAGAAAACGAGATTATCCAGCACTGCTCCCGGGATAACCCGAACCGAGAAATCGTCAGCGAACTAGATGGAGGGCTTTCCGTTATCAAGATATCAGAAGATGCAGTTATCAAGTGCGGGCTCGGCGTCAACGAATTCGAAGCCGCGAACCAAAAGCTTGCGTATGAGATTCTTAACCCCACAATTATACGAGTTCCTCGCGTCTATCGCTTTTTTGTTTGTGGTGTGAATGGATATCTTATCATGGAATACATCAAGGGCCGGCTACTCTCCACTCTAGGTCCTGATGCCTATCTGGAACGAATGGCAAATGTCCTGAAGCACTTCGAAAGCGTGCAAAGATCTCGGCCTGGACCCTTGCACGAGAGCCTCGCTTTTGGTCAGCTCTGGTTGGATTACGATCCCATAGCTCCTACCTCCATAGAACTCATCGAGAATTACTTCAACACAAGGCAACTGAAAAAATCAACCCATATCAAGCTGGCTGGCTATCCATTAGTCTTATGTCACCTGGACATCGCCCCTCGGAATATCCTGGTACTGGACGATGACTCTTTGTGCCTTCTCGACTGGCATTCCGCTGGCTTCTACCCAAGACTATTCGAGCGGACTACTCTGAGAATCAATGTACGAAATAATTATGACTGGAACGCGAACCTCTTGGGGCTGTTAGATGATCTGGATGAGGAAGAGGAGCTTCAAGCTCAACTATTGCAACGCGCTTACAATCTTGGACAGAAATATATGTAGTACGTGCACTGCCATATCCTAAAAGCGTAGATATTAACCAGGCCAGCCGAACGCAAAAGTTCAAACCAGCACCACCGCCAAGAATGGAAATAATTCCTAACCGTCGTAATCAACGAGAACAAATGAGCGAAAGGTTTGGGAGGGAAGATGTATGAGGGGGGGCAGGCATCAAATATGAAACTGTCTGAGTTCCTCCGATCCTTTCCTTAAAGAAAATTTAGTCTTTCGCGTCTTAGTCCTTCTCTTCTTCTTCGTCCTTGCCGAACCAGTCATTCCACCACTGCGTATAGCTTAGAAAATCTCCTTGCCGGATAGGATGATTTTCTCTTTCAGCCCCCGAACGTGAATACCACTTCCCAAAAACTGCCCAAGCATGGGCTGGAACCTCAGAGTTTAAGAAGAATCTATTCGGGTCCTGTGCCATTTTATACAGGAGCATATAGCTTTATAAACTTAATAAGAAGCGGCTAGATTTCGAATAATTTTAGAGTTTACATACTTCCAAAAATGGCAGCCAGAACCGCCTGAGGAAAAGAGATACTGATGGAGATGCCATTCGTTTCGGATTGCCCGATACAGAGTGCGAACCTGCACCGGCGCTCCAAGGTCGTAATCGAAATGCTTGATCTCCGATTGCGACTGCTGATAATTTACTAGTTTCCATTGAAGCTGTCCTCTTCTGTCATCTTCATCAGTTCTCATATCGACTTGGACTGCACCACCCATTGTTAGGATCAAGAGGATAGTGACGTGATTGTCGCTGTGGGCCGAGTTCGGCCATGCTCCAGTAGTATGAATGGTCACGCGGATCCTCTGAAACACCGAAGTGTTATCCTGAAAATGCTCTATGTTTCGATCGTCGAGCGCAACGATATGGCTGATACTCGCGGATGTGGCGCTAGTGCTTGCTATGGCGGGGATTACGGTCGGAACGTTGCCGGATGGACCAGCGCCAGCTAACGCAGGGTTGGGCGTGTCGGTGGTTGAGCTGGACTGTACAACAGCTGTAGATGCTTGCTGTGCCTGTCTCTGTAGAGGGCCATGACTGATTACCGTAAGTATACAAAGAAATAACAGCATCCGGATCTTGTTACCGTTCGTCTGCCCAGAAAGTCTGCGGAAAGTCTACTGGACCATTGTTCTTCAGGCGGTAGTATATTCTTCCCGCATGTTGTTGTTCATCATACCAATAGGCAAGATTAGCATCATCAATTTGCTGCGGGCTATATGGCATTGTTATAGTGTGCAAAATGAATTAGTGAGACAGGACGAGTTATATTGTAATGATAAATAAGGCAAATCGCGTAAGACGCATAGCGCATAGATGATGTCGTCAAGTAGCCCAAATTGGAAAGTATGATGCGACGCGTGTTTCAGTCGCGGGTTGCCCAAAGGTTATGGCGCCCTGCCCGCTGTTCCATCGACGCAGCTTTGAACCTGTCGCTTTTCGTGAACCTCACCGAAACGAGCCTTAGGAACAACTGGAAGCATCGAATCACCATCTCCTGCACTGCTTCACACGCCCCTGCTGCTCTCGACGCCCGCTCCAGAGCCCTTAAAGATCGGAACGCCTGCCTCACACGCCCCCAATCACTCAGTCCACTGCCACTGGCTCTAATAATCTGCCTCAGAATTGGAATGTTGTCATAAACGATCCATCGTACAAGCAGCTCCTGGAATTTCGCTTCGTTGAATGCTAGCGCAAAGGCATTAAGTATTGCTTGTTCGCGAGGCTGGGTCGAGTCCAGGTTGGACGGCGCTGGTATACTTGGCGGAAGCGGTACGATCTCTCTCTTCTCATTTAAGGTTTCATTGTGGACCTTACGTATATGGTCAATGGGATTCGAGCTGCCTTTTTCGACGTTGAAGCGGTGGCGCCGTAGCGTATCATCGGCGGCGGAATGGCAGCGAAGGCATAACCATCAGCGCTTATTTGTCGCAGTATGTTCGATCGGTACACCAACTCTCCAGATGCCCGAGATTAACTTGTGTGAGGTCGCGCAATTGGAACACTAAAGCCTGGCAGTCGCTTCCAGTCGACCTTGCTGTAGTCGAAGTGAGATGGCTCAATTAGAGGAGGCTCGCCTTGGTGCGCTTTCTTGCTGGATTCGGAGTTGAAGGTTGGCACATCGGTAAGACTTGAGGCGGCAGAAACAATGCTTGAAGTACTACTAAGGGACGGCGATGGCGACGGCGAGAGACCGTGTGATCTCATGATGGTAGCATAGTATGGATCCCAAGGAGGTTTGAAGACTGGTTTAGTAGTATTAAGCAGATTCCGACAGTCCATGTTGAAGATGCGGTGTGAAAGACGTGTGATTCATTCAGGAGACTTCTGAATAGTCACATATAAAAGCCAAAGGCGTAAGCCACCATCGCCTCCAATGGATCGTTTTTGGATGGATCGGCACAACTACCCCAAATCCGGATATTTTTGGCAATAGATGGACCTGGATGGATCGGCCGATGCGCAGCCATCCGCTTTCCACACTGGTGTGTTGTTTATCTGTTAAATTAAGCACCTGATCGGGGCAAAAAAGTAACCAAACAATCAAACGGCAAAATTAATCCAAACTTGGAGATATCAGTGCGCTCAAGACCTTTTCAATAAACTATGATACTCCTTAAAGACTTATAAGTGTAGTGAGACAGTCAAAGACACCATATGGAAAGGATGGGTTGCGAGCTCTGGAGAGAGTTGAATAGTTGCTATTAGATAGGTATATTATTCTTAGTATACGAAATATTGATTACGCTACATCGCAGTACCGAGCAAGATATTTTATAAGAAGCCTTGAATTGTGTTTTGGACTGATTCTTTCGTAGCTTTAGTCTATTGCTTTTTCCGCCCGTTCTGAAGCACCCAGAGATCGTAATACTTTCCGCCCTTTTCAACTAACCCTTCATGTGTGCCACTTTCAGCAATTTTGCCATCTTCTATAAAGAAAATCAAATCTGAATCAATAATAGTGGACAGCCGATGAGCTACGACAAACATTGTTCGTCCATATCGTAGCTCACGTAAAGCTTCCAGAACTTGAGTCTCAGTTAAGGAATCCATGCCGCTCGTTGCTTCATCAAGAATGATAATCCTTGGATTTTTCAATAGTAGGCGTGCGATAGCTACTCGTTGAATTTCGCCACCTGACAGCTTTACCCCTCGTTCACCGACTATAGTGTTGTAGCCACCAGGACGTGATTCGATGCTTTCATGTAGTGCTGCGCCTTTACATGCTGCAACAACTTCTTCAAATGTAGCATCTGGTCTTGCGTACCGGACGTTTTCGAAAATAGTTTTGTTGAAGAGGCAAGGATCTTGAGGGACCACCCCAAGAGCATCCCGTAGGCTCTTAAGAGTAACTTTGCGTAGGTCATGACCATCAATTGAAATAGATCCTCCCGTTACGTCAATGAATCGGCAGAGGAGTTTAAGGATAGTTGATTTTCCGGCTCCTGTCTTACCAACGAAGGCAACAGTCGTGCCAGCTGCCACCTCAAGAGAAATCCCGTTAATGACCTTTTTGTTAGTTGGACTATAAGAAAACTCAACATCGCGGAAATTAACTTTTCCAGAGGAGATCTTGAGTTCATATGAGCTCGAGTCATCTTGAACTGACGGTTTCGTACATAGCAGCTGAAATAGTCGTTCCGCATCAATAAAGGCAGATAAAATATTAGAATAGGACCAAGCTATCAGGTCGAGTGGGCGAACCATCGTCGTCCAAAATGTCGTCAGAGTAACAAAACTGCCGATTGACGCATCTCCAGAAGAAATTTTCCGGATTGCAAGGAATGAACAGCCAAGCAAGCCCAGAAAATCAATTAATGTCTGAACTGCGTTGCCTGCATTCAGCCGGTTGAGGTATGCTTGCTTAGCATGAATCGTTTTCTGAATAGCTCTGGCGTAACTTTCCTTCTCAAAATCAACTTGATTGAAGTATAAAACTGTTTGCCAATTTCTAAGAGACTCGTTCACGGTATTACTCTCACTCCGTATTGCTTTGCTGTAAGTTTTTCGGAGCATTTGTGTCCAATCTGTGAGCTTAATCGTAATCCACACGTAAGAAGCACCCACAACGAAGATCGTAAAAGCGACATACCAATCAAATAAAGAGGTAGTGTACCACGCAGCTATTATAATGTCAATGGCGACTGGGGGTATTTCAAGTAGGAACAGTTCCGCAAGCCGGTTGATCGCATTCCCTTGCTCGACAGCTTTGATGATCTCTCCAGACTCTTTATTATTATGGAAATCCATAGAAAGTGTCATAAAGTGTTTGAAAGCAAGACAACAAACTGCCTGATATGAAAAATCCCTAACTTCTAAAAGGGCCTTTTTTTTAATGACCCCTAGAAGACCATTATTGTTCCTCAACCATGAAAGAAGAACCCATATCCCTGCTTTATAACAGGCCGTATCAAAGTTATGAGCAATAAGCTGGTCCATGATGAGACCAATTTGTTGAGGTATAAGTACTCTGAGGAATCTGTCGATGACAAGATCGAGTACTAAAATAAGAAGGCAGAGCTTTCCTTTTATGTTGCTCGGCCATAGACAGGGGAGGAAGATACGAAACTCTTTCACGTAGCCAAACCATCCATGCTCTTGTAGCCGCTTGTATTGTCGCTCTCTTGTTATACTGTCGCTGGTCTCAATTCCGGATCCATGAGTTGGCGCGATTTCATAGACCATTTGTCCAGTAGATTCGTTTGTAAGGAGACACTGGCTTTTCTCAGTATTCTTGTTTGCTTGATGGTCGGTTCGGGTATTTAAATGGAGCCCAAGCACAATACAGCAGATGAATCTGAAAATGTGAAGCCCTAGCGTAGTGAGGACGTAGTCCCCTTCTTGTGGTTGAAAGAATGATAAAGTAGCCAAAATGCAAAAAATAGTCTCAAAGAGGCATTGGATGACCAAAGATTGATGGTATCTTAACCATAAGTATCCGGACAACACCAGAAGATTTATGTCCAAAGTAGCCCATACCAGGATGGATGCCATTGCGTGAAAAAGACTGCATTGGGATGGCCACCATCCCTTTTGTATTGCTGCACGGTATAAATATACCATTACTTCTAAAATATAGCTTATAGCCAAAAAGAACATAAGAATAAGAGCTGTGAATTTTTTCTTATTGCTATATTCCTTTCGGATATTGACACACCCCATAGTCTTCTGGGATGCCAGAGGAATCAGATATAGTAGAATAATAATAGAGGGATGTAAATAATATAAAGATTTTGTAAAACCTGAAACAACCATTATGGTGGTGACTTTTGGGTAATTTCATGTGACAGGAAAGTGTTCTGAGATATGGAATTTACGGGTGCGGAGTTCGACATTTTATAATCTCCATCTAGTTAAGAGACATAGGTACAGCAGGGTTCGGCATTTCCGCCTGTGTTCGCATTTGAGCAGCGCTTCCCATTGCGACATCCTACGCTAGTTAGTACAAAGCCAATAAATAACCATAAAATACACTAACCACTGCAATCTGCAGGTCCTTTTTCAGATCCCCGCCATAGCGTACACACACCGCCATGTGTTTATCGTTCAAAGCTCTCTGCACGGTCCGGTATATCTCTGACCTATCACTCACTTTCACTGTATCTCCATGCCAGCTTTCTTCAGACAGGCCATCCATGACATTCTCCAACAATGGCATATAATATTGAACGACTTGAAAGTCAAGCGAGTCCTTCTGCAGTATACCTGTTACACAGGTCATGCCGGCGAGCGCAGTGGCGGCGCTTGGGTCAAGTGTGAGAAAACTATTCCAAAGCTGCAGCTTAAGCTGGATAGGTCGCTGAAGACACTCCCACGAAGCACTTCCCAGAAAGAGCAATATCAAGCTCGCAAACATTTGAAATCCCAGCTGTGCAGATATGTACAGCTTACAAGCATCTTCGTGATCCACATGATTGCCGCCGCATTGAAACACATATCGGCTTTTCTCCTCTTCTGTCAATAGCAAGATCGTATGGAAGTGCTTTTGGTTACCTTTCATATGTGCCGGGATGTCGATCCATGCATACTCTGCGGGGGGGGCCTGATCCTCCTCAGAATATGCGGGTAGGGCGTCAGTGTCAAAATGACGTGTCGTGCTTGTATTATCCTCATGCAGCTGGTTCAGTTGTGTAGGCTGCGTGGCTGCATCTACATGCGGTCGTAATTTGCGTGCAGATAGTCGTATGGAGGACAAGATGTCGCGCAATGATATGTGCGAGCACATGCTGCATCAGATTTTGGCGGTGTGGAACAACAATGCAGGTTCGCCTTGCTCAGCTGTAGACTGGGAATTTATATAGGAGCTTTGCGATTACTGGCAAACTCCGCAGGCCGCAAACATGGCTGGCTGGCTGGCCAACGATGAGCACTGATATCAAGGCCCTGGTGAAGTTGGCGCGCGGATTTCGGCAGAGAGTTAGATGGCCCATTTCGATTCACCACGTCCCATGGATCCACCACGCAGAGTCCTCGTACGATGGAATGTCAGCCAAAAACACGTGTTCCTCCAGAATGTAGTTCATGTGGCTCGCTTGAGAATACTGCTCGTATATGTTCGATGTGGTAAATTCTAACTTAGATCATTAATAATTTATTGCTGTATAATACAATCTTTATATAAGATCTTGAGGTGGGTGGAGCTATGCACTCGCTTCTGGAAAACGTTCTTAGTCCATTTCCAATGGCTGGATACTGCCTTCTTTCTCACTGGTGTGTTTTGCGACCCATATTTTCATCGGTTGCCTTCATTCAATGCATACACCCGAACTCGGTATGATTGAAGCAAGGCTCATTACGCCGCACCTATGGTATATCACTATACAAGAGTTCATGCACAGTGGCCCACCATGATCCGTCAATATGGCTGAGAGCTAATGTGCATAACCGCGTGCAAGCTGTGCTTGTTGAGACTATGGCCATGCCATGCATTAGCAACATCCTCGAATAACCGTGCAATTGGAAATTGGACCTGCAATCGCTCACCGCGTAAGCTGGCGGGAAGGGTCTGCGGTATTGATAACTCTACAATGGGAAATCATGGCCTTGTTCGGGTATTAAGTGTGATAATAGTGGTGTAGATAATAATAAGAGGTTAGCGTGGAGACGGTGCAGTCTCCGCGCTAACCTCTTATGCTGCTAAGCCACTGGGGAATGAGCCGGATAATATTGTCTCGGGTCCTGAAGTGCAGCTCGCAAGCGCGGCACGAAGCTATGCCGTATCGGACATAAACCGCCTGGCTAAAGCTGGAAAGAGTATAGCCTCAAACCGCCTTACTTGTATTTGCTTCGCGTTGCGATTTAGAGAAAAGCAGCTCTTTATGTTTTCCTATATGCCTAGGAAAAAACGTGTTCACCTTTTTCGCTTCCATAGTACTAAGCACAGCATTGTGTTGCCAAACAGCACCCTGACAATGCGCCAAATCCTGACTCTCAAAACTGTCCACAGCTGCAAGCGCAAACGCGACATCAGCAGTCGCAGGCGGCACCTAAGCGAGTTGGTTGAGATATTCCGCGAGCTCATCGGCGGCAACAACCGCTACAGGCGCGTTCCCTGTCCGATCCTATCACTGTGGAGTCGCCCAGGAGAGTGCTGGTCTTGGACGCCAAATCTTGCACCGCCTTCGACATGTTGCGTAATGTCTATGGAAAACCAAGCGTACGAGCCAACGGGGGCCGGGAAGGCCTGCGTAGTGCTCTGATCAATGGCAGGCGGATACGAAGCGTTCGGATAAGGCCCGTTTGCGCCCATGGACTGAAGCATCTGAACCGTCTGCTTCTGCTTCTTCGACAGAGCGTGCTGCTTGATCATGCGAGGCAGTTCGGACAGGTAGGGCCGCCTCCACAGATTTTGTTCGATGAGACATGCATGATGATGGGGTCCTGCGTGATATACTTTCTCGAGATGGAGAGGATGATTGCTTCCAGGCTGGTGATGTCCTGTTCCAGTGCTTGTATCTTCTGCTTCGAGACCTGCTTCCGCATGTCGCTGCCCGCGCTATATATATGCAGTTCGTGAAGCCTTTTTGCACACATTCCGAGCACGAGGATCGCTGGCCGTCGCACTGGACACGCGTTAGCAGCAGAACGGCGGGGCAGAGAACGAGGTGGTAGGCTATGTATATGGTGTGTTTGGAGATGAATATTTCTTCAGCCTAACTGACTGCTGACGTATCGCAAAGACCACCTCAATACATCAGGCTCTACCCAATCATTACGTCCACTCCGACGCACATCGCCCGCACCTTCCACCTCCCCACTGTTCTGCCCTCCAGGGGGGAGGGGGGGCGCCGCGGGCTGTCCTCAAGCGGTCGCGCAATAGGACGTGAGAGAGGATTGGATCAAGTCCTCCGATTCGTCAACCCGGCCACCCTGTTCCCATACAGCGTCTCAATCATGCAAGCAGCCAACACGTCGGGTGGCTTAGATCTATGCGATTCGTATGTGATGGAAACACGAAGAGCTGCTTTACTTCGAGGCGAATTCCACAGCGAAACAAATACATGCAAGGCGGTTCGATACTATACTCCTTTGGGCTTTAACTAAGTTGTTCACGTCAGATACGGCATAGTTTCGTGCCGCATGGGCAAGCCGCACTTCATGCCTGCCATCCGTCTTCTGGAAGCTGGTTTACCGGTCATGAAAGTGAAAGTCCTACCAGGGCTAGGTCATTGTTTGTGGATGAACGCGACTCTGCGTTGTCAGGGATCTACATGTTTTACCTCGTGCATGAAGCCGAGCCAGTCGTCGTGTTGACCTCGTGAACAGAAGGTTTTTATATTTCCCTCCGACTTCTTCAGTTCCTTCAGTGATATCTTTCATCTTTCATTTAATTACGAATTCGATTCTGACCTTAGGCAAATTGCAAGAATGGACGACATCACCGTCTGGATGACAGAAATCAGCGACTATGCTGTCGAAATATTAAAATCAGTTAACTCAGACCCCTCGGCTAGTGCATATTATAACATTATCAGCGATATCTCAATTTACAGTGGGAAGCTCATGCTTCGCAATGGCGCAATCTCAGAAAAGAAAATTGAGAAAACCGTCTCCGGATGGATCGCGGCACTGAAAAAAATAGAAGAATATGGGGAGCTTGCGTGGAAGGTTGAAGACTTCATATATAATACACAGGACATACTCAAGAAGCACACGGAGCATATTGGAATTCCGGGCTTGTTAAGAGATACACTTGCAAGTCTTAGGGGAGTGACATTTCAATATATTGGTGAGGATTTAATGTACCACAAGGTAAGATTATACTATCAGGTATTGGAGCCGAACTGAAAACATAACAGAGTTATCGTGAATTCCGTCTCTCACCATGGCTTACTGCTTGTTGGTATGTCGAAAACGGTAAAGCATACTGGAGCTATAAATGGAACAATGTAGCGGCTTAAGACAAGATCTGAGGTCGCAATATTTAGAATTCGTGAAATGACAAATATCGCTTAGAATAGTTACTATAAAGGTTATTAGAGGTAATTAATATAATATTCCCAGGGATCCGCGGTTTCAATGCCATCCACTTATGACACATGAGTAGCAGCACGAGCCTGCTTTCGCTGCAGCGGCTCTGTGTTGTCCATTCCCGATGAGCTTCATGCCCCGAGTGGTTTGCACACAGAGAGTGGCTTGCAGGAGTTGGAACCGGACGACGCCGTTGCCAGTCATGGATGCAGACATGGCGAGCCACAGAGCGAGCCAAAGAAGGAGTCGGCATGCTACGCCCGTACCCGATCTGCGATACTGATCCTAAACCCGTTAGTACACCGCCAAACAGGACGGCGCAGGATACTTACCACTCCACGTTGCAGGCCTCTCTCTGCAAGTCTCTCTCCAGATCTCCGTCATACTCCACATCCGACTCCACCAACACTCCACTCAAATACACGCGCACGCTCTTAAATGTCTATGACTCTTGATCGACAGTGACCTTTCCATGTCGTCCTCTTCGAAGTAAGTCATTTACGTGCCTCGCTATTATCTTCTCTATGACAAGTGCGATGTGATAGTCTTCTAGATCCCTACGTATGACGTTGGTCACACTGGCCAGACCCGCGAAAGCAAAGATAACGCCTCCCTCCAGCCCACGGAATTCAGTCTTGGTGATGCTCCTGAGCTCTTCTCGCCCACGCGAATGCGCAAGGCATGTTGCGGAAGAGGCACCCAAAAAGAATAAGACAAAGCTCACAGCCATCTGGAACCCTTTTTGCCGAGCAGATCCTTTGAATTTATCGCTGAACTCGTACTTGCCGCCCTTCGTTAGCATGAACACAGATGCGAGATGCCTGCTGTCACTGTCCCTCAGATTGATAGGGGGTTTCGGCCGTCCTCATATGTTATGCTAAGGATGATAATAACTGCCTATTGTTGTGAGCCGCGTTAGCCTGATGCGAGTGGCCTCCCATTGCTCTCCGCCCGAGTACGTCTTCAATCGCTAGGGTTTGGGCCACAACTGGCCACGACAGGGGGCGGGCTGCGCGAGGGGCTGATTGACACATGTTAAAAGCAAATGGTGGGGACCAAAGATGAACGCAGGTTCGCCCTGCTAAACTGTGAGCTTGGAACACATATGTAGAAATAGAAATGCAATGCCCACCAAACAGACTTCTGCGCTCAATCATGGGGCTAGCCATCTTGAGCAGAGCAGCGATTCAAGACGCAGCGAACGTGGTACCGCGATGTTCATAATGCCGGCCACCAATACTCATCATCGGGCCACAATGTGAGGAATTTCAGGGCGCAATCACACGCTTATTTCACGGCTCACATAGAAAACAAATTCTGTGCCGAAATCCAAATTTTGCCGCAGGAGGCCAGCCGACTTTGAATCAGCCGTCAAAGAAACCATTAAGCATGTGTCTCATGGACGGACTGCTCTGGATCTCGAGGAATAAGCCGGGCGTAGAGCAATAGTCCTGCTTCTGGTACGGTTTCCGCGGGTGTTGAAATCGCATGTGGGGAAGAAAGGAATCCCCGCTTTTGTTCTGATGCTGAAAGAAGATTCACGGCTGGATGTGATTGTGGAGTGGCTGTCCAGTTGCGAAGAGGAGGTTGTTGACATAGAAGAGAGAATAGAGAAACTGAGCACATCATGCGGGCACACCGCACCTAGAATATTGCCGCATGTGGGCATGCAACCGGCTATCACCGCAGAACCTCCCGCGCTTCCGGATGTGCCGATTGCGAATTCACCACGAGGATCAGTCTAGTCAGATCGAGGCCCGATGAGCCAGGTAAGTGCCCGAGCCTTTGAACTGGACGAGGTGAGAGAAACAGATCTGCAGGAAGGACTTTAGGATTAAAACCTAACAACTAACAATCTAATCCACCATATAATCAATGCAATCTTTGCAACTTATCGAGCCCATAATCGCTTCCCTTTTTCCTCCTTGTACTCTGCATCCTTTGAGCTTTGCATGACCTAGCTTAGCTGGGCACCCACATGCGACACAAGGGCCTCTCCTTAGTTCTAGTCAGCTTCACGCAAAGCACGACATCCCGAATGTGGGCGCTGTGGGCGCTGCCTGTCTCGCCGTACGGGTAATCCTCATGCTTGACAACACGTGAACAACAATTGATCCTACAGTTTCTGTGTCTTAGGTCTTTCGTTAAGACGATAATAATAGATCGACCGTCTCATTGATCGTCGCATTATCGCAGCCGAGAGAAATGCCACCGGTTGACTTAGAAAATTGCCAACCGCTTGCCCTCCCGACTCGAACCTTGACGTTCTTAGTCGACATCATCAGGATCAAAGCCCCCATCTGTGCGATCGCCTATTTGCCATCAATGAGGGAGATCGGACTTGGCTGGTAATATTTACCTAGACCTTCGCGACGGATTGCGAACTTCTTATCGCACCCTGGGAGGTAGCATGGGCCTCCGGTGGTTTTCGATTCTTCTGAGCCGTAGTCACACACTTTTTTGCTTTCTTCGCGTCTTTGCATATCGTCTGGATAGTCTTCGTGTAGTGTCCGCAAGAATGGACGCGAGTCAACCATTTGCACATGGTTCAATAGGTCTCGGCTGCAGCCGTTAGAACTAGCTGACTTCGAGATGATAATTAAATAGTCGGTTTAAGTAATGTCTAATGAACTGCAAGCTCAGATTAGTGAGTGAAAGGTGTTTACTGTAATTATTCTTTCTATGGCATTCTGTATTGTCAGATGATGATAGCAGAAGCCGTGGTGGGGCTGTGGGTGCTGAGCGAATGACGGTTCGACCAGATGATCCCTTCTTTGATATTCGTCAACTCGTTTTATCAAAGACTCAATAGAGAAATCTTCAATAGGTGTTGAAGGCTCAATATGTCTTCCATATTCAGAATTGGAGTCCATAGTTACTTTAGAGATAAACAAAGTTAAAACTTGGGAGTCTTAAGAGAGATTAAATACATTGACCAGGGCCATTCATGCTTGTAAAAATGGCCCAAAACTGGGCCATATGCTAAGAATAACAGAATATAGCGTTTG